>NW_027069742.1:295496-536409 GCF_002906115.3 Quercus suber
TTCATCATAGAATGATTATTCAAGTCTTTTTAAAATTTGGGTCATATCAATTAAACCTTCTATAATTAGCCAAATCGGTAAGATAAATTCTTTGGTCTTGAGATTCTGATGCACATATGTATGGGCCTTGGTATTGAATTCTCGTGGTGCCTATTTAGGCTTTTCTAATGTGTAGATTCAACCCAGGCATGTAGGCCATATGGGCTGTCCTCGTGTGACTCTCAACTTTGGTCATTCCCTTAATGTCTTTTAAACCTGCGCCGGGCCATGTTAGTGGCCTTTTGGGTTGAATTTGTTGACCCATTCTTTCTTTTAATTACAAGTGTTTGTAATCAATTTGGGCCAGATTATGGGTTGGAAACTTGATCCATTAGTGAAGAAAAAATCATGGATCTTCAGGATTAATTTGGTAGGCCCATCTTGACCCAATTTCATGTGTTGGGTTTTCACGGGTAGTGGGCTATTGCAATGGACCTTGAGCCGACTTTGTGGTCTTCAGGCTTATACGAAATTTCCTCTAACAAATGGCCCTCACTGAAACAAAGATTTTAAAATTTTATGGTAGAAACTCAAACTAAAACTTCCTTGGCTTCACAGCTCACTGCTCCATGCTGGGTCATTTGAGAAGCTAGAGATGCCATGCTAAGCATGTCAGTGGGGGTGTTTAGTACCACAACTTAAATAATAATTTTTAATTTTTAAATAACATTACATATATTTTTACACTTTTTCACTTACATGTATTTCTAAAAAATACAAATAATGTTACTAAAACAACATTACCAAACGAGTCCCAAATCTCCAAAATGTTTTTTCACTAGATAGTGTTTATTGCACACGCTAATACACACTGTCCAAAACAACTAAAAAGTAAAAACGTGACTTTAAATCATGGTTTTAAACTTGAAATTGTAACTTAATGATTTTAAGTTGTTTTGAGCCGGATGTGTTTACATTCTCATTAAAAGCAAATGACCATTCGTTGATTTAAATAATAAAAAATAAATAAAAGTGGTATCATGTATGAATCTCGTAAAATTTTGTTTTTCTTTTTGAGATCAAATTAAATTAAATTAAATTAAATATTGGCCTGAGTGAATAAAGGATGCAAGATGGCCATATCCCCCTTTTAGTCTTTGGCCTTAACTCGAAAATTTATTTTCCCTTATTTTTTGAGTCAGTTTTCTACAAGAGAACAGCGAGGTCTTTGTTTGCTCAAATGAACAAACTTCAAGTTCCAAGTTCCAACTCATTGCCAGAATTATTATATATTCTATGGAGTATTGTTATTATTATTAATTTGCTGACAATATTTTTTTTCTAATTTATAAGTCAACCTTTCTCTACTTTATAGACCACTACAGCTGGAAATATATGAAAATGAATATATAAATTATAAAAAGTTGCAAATCTAAGCTTCTAACCTGGCACACAATTGTAACCCACCTTAACTCTGTGATTAGTATTACCATTAAAAGTTTGGATACAATAATATTCCGTACACTTATTATCATTTTCCCATGCTAACACGATGAACAAGGACGTGTATTCGGCGCTACAATCATTATAAATAGAAGCTTCATTTGAAAACAAATAATAAAGGTTAATATTTTAAGTTTTGTTTTGTTCTTTTGTGCCACAAATTTCTAGGCTCACCCAAATATTGTGTCATATTCCACATCTAACAGCTACATTATCTTCAGTTAAAAAAACAAAATCTTATTAGACTGTTTAGACAGTAGCTTGTACCCCATTCGATGAATGATTTTTTTTTAATTTATATTAATTTTATTTTTTAATAGAAATACATGAATAATCAAATTAATAATACAGTTTATGTAATAGCCTTTGAGAATAATTGGTATGTACATGAAAATAATAAACAAATGCTTACTTTAAACACTTCTATGCTTTTTACAGTAGAACTTTCTCCTAGTTTCAATTTTTATATATAATTTTAGATTGAAACTTAATTATAGGGAAAGTATATGAACATTCAATGAAATTGATATGAATCCAATTAAGTTTATTAAAACTCATTTGTTTTTGTCAATATTATTCTTTAATATATACATATATATATATATATATGTGTGTGTGTATATATATATATATATATATAATATTTAATGGATTAAAGTAGGGTTCATTTGGTATATCGAGCCTAACTTTTATTTTTCCTTAAAATCAAATTTTCAGTGTTTAGTATAGAAAAGGTTAAAAAGGGAAAAGCATTATGGATTTTTTTTGTTAAAGTATCATCTTTTCCAGAAGTGTTTATTTTTGTTATATAAAATTTTACAAAACTCAATTTTTTTTTTTTTAAAAACCATATTAAACGCAATCCTATAACTTCTTACTTCTTTAATAATTAAATTGTACATCTATCCTATATAAAATAAAATAAAAGTTGTACATCTATTACACACACTTGTGGCTGTATAGCACTAGCAAACGATTTTACTTCACGTTCTTGCAATGTGTGCAGCAAAGAAAATAGAAATGACGGCAAAATGTTGAGTTTCTCCAAACCCACCCTGCACCACTCGTGCAACTCTGAATTTAAAAAACGAATGTAGCCTGGCCAATAAGACTTTTATAAAATGTTTCTCTCTTCTCTAGATTGTTCTTAATTTGATAATTAATAACAAGCTGTACTTGTACTCTTGGCATTATTCCAATCCACCATACATTAGCTTCCAAAACATAAACAATATTTAATGAGAAAAATAGATAGCTGATATGGTGTATTTAAATCTTATGCCAGCTTAAAATAAGTGTCTTATACATTTATTTACTTTATTTTTTTGGTACATTAATTGGGATGGGGAATTCAAACCAAGTTGTTATAGTTCAATATGTACTAAACTACAAAATTCTTAATAGTGTCTTATAACTTTTATTTTATTTTATTTTTATAAATAATGATATAATTTAGATCTTTTTGAGTTGTAGTTGATTGGTTGACTTCATTAAATTCATCATTTGAATCTAATATTATTTTTTTAATTATTTAAATTTATGTTGTATTTGTATCTAGCCAAGGCAACAAGAAAAATTATTAGGTATTCTTCGAGTACCATAAATGTGTAGTCTTCTCTCTCACTGAATGGTAGGTTTTATTATGAATTTAATTAGAGAGAATTACTATTCATATGAAAGGAGAAAGTACGCATTTATAGTATTTCGATAATACACAATAATTTTTCAGGTAACAAAGGTAAACATGAATATCTGCTAAATATTCGCTAATTAATCTTATAGTAGAGGAATTAATTTTGGTTAAGCCAGCAGATTACGCTTATGCCTAGCTGGCATTAATATGAAACACTTTATTGTAAAATGCACATCTCTTTCTCTGTTAAAAGGAATTGGGAAATGGGAATCCTGGAAATTTTTAGATTCAAGCATTGCCTTTTTTTTTTTTTCTTTTCTTTTCTTTTTTTCTTTTTTCTTTTTTCTTTTTTCAATGTTTTTATGAGAGATTCAAACATTGCCTGCTAGAAAGTACAAAGAAAGGTGGGGGAAAAGAGAGAAAGGAATATATATGCACATATATCACCAAAAAAATCACATACATAGGAAGATTTATGACAACTTTCATATTACTTTATGGGATGTACTTTTTTTACTTTGTGGTTTTTCAATATCACCAAATAGGATATATATTTAAGTGAAATGTTAATTGACATTGTAAGGTGTTCATTAATAATGATTTATTGTGGGATTCACTTAATAAAAAATGAAAAATGCTAACAAATGTTCTTAGACAATTGGTTAATAATCCATTTAAATAAAATTTTATGGAAAAAAATTTAATATTTTGACAACTTTTTTTCATTTCTCATAAAAATTGTGTCAAAATTTTTCTAAAATTGATTATTAACCAATGCCCTAAAGGGCACTCATTAGCATGACCCGTAAAAAATTATTATAAATTGATTAAATGACTGAATCTAGTATTAAAATAACGAGTGAAACTCAAAAAGTTGATTTTATTGACTCTACACCCTATAAAATTGGTCAGAAATTTGACAAAAAAGTTGATTTTATTGACATAAAGTTCTTTCTTACCGCATCTTGTAGTACTCGTTAACACTACCATTTATATAATAATTTGCATCACTACTGCAATATATCTATATACAATACAGGTACATGATCAAAACATACATTCCCGATTATGGAAGCACCTTACTATCATTTTTATTGAAACATATCTAATTGTATTACCCTCAATTTTGTTAGCAAACAGCACCCTTTAGGCATTCTTTCTTTTTTAAATTAACTTTTTAACTAAAAAAACTCATGAGATACACTATTTAATATCTTGTTATTTGATGAGTAATATTTAAAATAAGAAATTAAATTAAATTTTTAAATGGATGCTAAAATATATAGATATGATAAGATTTGAATCTATTGTTCCCCTTCATGAGAATTGGATTCAAAAGGTTTAAGCATATGAGTTTGGGTCTAATTATTTTATATTAATCACTCCCTTTTATTATTTTTATTCAATATGCGACTTTATTCATACTTTTTTTTTTAAAGAAACAAATACACATGCACACAAAAGGGAGAGGGAAATGGGTTCTAAAATAAAGGCACTAAACTCCACTAAAAAACCATGGTGGAACTTTTCTTACACATGTATACCTAATTGTGGGGCCCGTGGGCCCGATAGCCTCGGCCCATCGGGTATTAGGCCCAAGGTCAACGCCGAGGAGGACTAACCAGCCAAGGCTAAGTTAGACAAAGCCTCTTTTGTGACCCACGCCGAGGACCTGTTCGTCCTCGGCATTCTAAGGATAATCTTTGGGAAGGGACCAGCTCAGAGCAAGCTGTCACATTCGCACTTAATGCCACCTAACCCTTCTGGCTGCATTAATGGGGATATAACCCCTTAGCAGGGCAACGTTAGTCAGAGTGAACCACTTGAGTACTGATAAGGCCTCTGATGGGACAGACGGCCAGAAGAGAGGCAAATGGATGATCAACAGATGGAATAAGGAGATAGATCCCCCCCCCCAAAAAAAAAGAAAAGAAAAAGAAAAAAGACAAGGTATGTAGGCCTGGTTGGACCAATCAAATTTCGATATAGTTCAAGTATTTCAAAAGATGCCTTGTCTTTCCAATAGAAAAAAAATCAGTACGTTACTGTTGAAGTCTAATGGACACAAACTATACACCGTTCAACTTCCAGCAAGAAAATTAGAATAAGTGTATATGTAACGTTGCTTTCATTGATTTACCTTAAAATTAGTCTATTAGATTACTCTTTTATTGGTTGAGTGCTATTGTATTGTCAATGTCTCTTAAATTAAGATAATTCTCTTGATTTTAGCTAGCGTAATTGGAAAAGTTTTTTTTGTTGTCAATCTTGAAGGTGGGTCATTGATTGGAATTCGATTGTTACTATAAAAATAATTAAAATAATTCTTGAAAAAGAAAAAAAAAATAAGAATGAAAAACAATTCATATTAAGAGAGATATAATATATTTTTGTCTTCATCTCTCTCTCTCTTCTAAGTTTTAGCACTTAGGGTCGTTTCGATTAATTTTGCAGCATGTCTGTGTGTGTGTGTATAATTTAATAATCATAATTATTTGATAATTTTGGTAACTATGAAAAAACAATTGCTTTCTCTAAGACTATGTATAATGTATCTTGCTTGTTTCCAAGTAAAATTACTTATTTTGACACATACAAAACATTACTTATTTTGTTCTATCTTTTAATTTTTTTTTTTTTTGCTATGTTCTATCTTTTAATATATTTGAAGTTTATTTACATATATTTGTCATTATTTAAGATTGAGAAATGCTAAAGGTAGTACTAATTCTACTAAAAAAGAGATCTATAAACTACATCATAATAAATGTGAATAATGTCATATCAAAAACATAAAAAATAATTAAATTTTATTTTTGGGGTATTATAATACATTAGCTTGTAAGATTTAATTAGTAAAAATTGTATTGTTCTCGCCCTCTAGAATTATATATGTATGAGATAAGTTTTAAAAGTATCCAAAGAAGTAGTCCATCTCCTTCTACATCTAAGTTTATATTTAGAAGGTTCTTTTGAGTGTGTGCCGTATTTTAAGTCATTCCCTATATTCTTGTGTTTGTGTGTGCGAGTACGAGGGAGAGATTATAATCAAAAGTTTATATTTAATGAATTTTATATATTCCTTAAAAAAAAAAAAAATCACTCTCTCCCACACCCGTCTCTACTCTTATAAATTATTAAAAATGATTAAAAAAAATTTGTATTAATTTTACTATAAAATGAATGAGGTGTTACTAAAAGATTTTTTTTTTAAGTGTTTACTATGAATAAAGTGTTACTAAGCCTCCGTTTGGAAAGCACATTTTGTACCTCGCATCTATGTTTGGCGTATGACGTTTGAAATAACAAGATCCACGATTACTGTTCACATTTTAAAATTATGACTCATAATGTTTTAAAACTTAAACTCATGACTACTGTTTATATTTTAAAATTATTTTACTATAATATTTTTTGTTTTTAATTTTTAACAAAATAAGCCGTATTCAATTCCTTCCTAATCATTATTTTCTCTAGAAACACGTTGTTTTTACCGTAAGTAGAAAAACATGGACAGTTAAACACCCCGTTATCAGTTTAACCAACCAAACAAACAAAGAAAAGTCAGAAAGTCAAAATTTTGAAGTCAATCATTTCTCCCACTCCTTTCTTTTCGATAATACAATTCACAACACAACATACACGCACAACAGTCTCTCCAAAAATCCACACTCCAAGACAAAAACACAAACAGTCAGTCAGTCAGTCACACACCCATACCCACACCCTCAATTTTCCCTATTATTCCAATCCAATCTCTTTTTCTCTCTAAATATCTCTACCACTGTAACCAAAAATCAAAAACCCTCTCTTTTTACTATTAAGATTTTTTTTTAGTTAGTTAATGGAGCCGCCGGAGGATAAACGAACACCGTTGGATGAAGCGGAGGGGATAATCCTACGGTGGGACTCAACCGCATCGGAAGAAGCCAGAGAGAAAATGATTTTCGATTCTGATCGGAACGAAGTTGATCGTTACTTACAAGCCGTCGATGAAATCCAACGGTCGCTATCTTCCACGACCATCAACAGCGAAAGCAGCAGCAACAGCAACAGCAACAGCGACGAAAGCGGTTTGAACTCGACGATTCGGATCGCCATGGCTCGGCTGGAGGACGAGTTTCGGAATATTCTGCTGAGTCACACTGCTCCTATTGAAGCCGAGTCGATTTCGTTCAGCTCCGATCCGAGCTCGTCGACTCACTCTCACGGTCAAGTCGACGATCATGAGGACGAGGGCGAGCACGATCAGGATTTGAATTTGAATTTGAATATGAGCTTGAAGCTCGCTCAGGAGCGGGAGGAGCAGGAGGAAGGTGAAGGAGAAGGTGGAGATTCGGTTTCTGATGGTGCTGGTAGCAGTAGATCGAGTTACCGAACTACTAGCAGTATCCGCGAGATCGATTTGGTGCCGTCGGATGCGATCTACGATCTGAGGAGCATCGCAGAGAGGATGATCGCCGCCGGTTACTTGCGGGAGTGTATTCAAGTGTACGGAAGCGTCCGGAAGTCGGCGGTGGACACGAGTTTCCGGCGGCTCGGGATCGAGAAGCTGAGCATCGGCGATGTGCAGAGGCTGGAGTGGGATCAGCTCGAAGCGAAGATCCGACGGTGGATTCGGGCCGCGAAGGTTTGCGTTAGGGTTTTGTTCGCGAGCGAGAAGAAGCTCTGCGAGCAAATTTTCGAGAATTTGGGAACCGATATCGACGATGCGTGCTTCGTCGAGACCGTGAAAGGTCCGGCGATTCAGCTGTTCAATCTCTTCGAAGCGATCAGTATCAGCCGCCGATCGCCGGAGAAGCTGTTCAAGATTCTGGACTTACACGATGCTTTGATGGTTTTGATTCCAGACATCGATGTCGTTTTCGAAGCGAAAATTGCCGAGTCGATTCGGATTCAAGCGGCGGAGATTCTGTCTCGGCTAGCCGAGGCGGCGAGGGGGATCTTATCGGAGTTCGAAAACGCAGTTCTTCGCGAGCCGTCTAGGGTTCCGGTGCCCGGCGGGACGATACACCCTCTCACGAGGTATGTGATGAATTATATAAGTTTGATTTCGGATTATAAGCAAACTTTGATTGAACTTATCGTGTCGAAACCGTCAACCGGAACCCGATACGGGAGCGATCCGACGACTCCTGATATGGAGTTTGCTGATGAGTTGGAAGGGAAGACTCCTTTGGCATTGCATTTGATTTGGGTGATTGTGATTTTGCAATTCAATTTGGAGGGAAAGTCTAAGCACTACAAAGATACTTCATTGGCACATTTGTTTATGATGAACAATGTGCACTACATTGTGCAAAAGGTGAAAGGGTCACCTGAGTTGAGAGAAATGATTGGGGATGATTATCTGAAGAAGCTAACTGGGAAGTTTAGGCAGGCCGCGACGAATTATCAGAGGGCAACTTGGGTTAGGGTGTTGTATTGCTTGAGGGATGAAGGGTTACATGTGAGTGGGAGTTTTTCATCTGGGGTGTCGAAAAGTGCATTGAGAGAGAGGTTTAAGTCGTTTAACGCCATGTTCGAGGATGTTCATAGGAATCAGGCCATGTGGTTGGTGCCTGATGCTCAGCTTAGGGAGGAGCTGAGGATATCTATATCGGAGAAGTTACTCCCGGCTTATAGGTCGTTTCTGGGGCGGTTCAGGACCCATATTGAGAGTGGAAAGCACCCGGAGAATTACATCAAGTACTCGGTTGATGATTTGGAGACTTCTGTGTTGGATTTCTTTGAGGGGTACCCTGTATCCCAGCACATAAGGAGGAGATCTAACTAATGGATTGAAGTGAAGTGGGAAGTGACCGAGTTTTGGGAAATTAGAAACTAGGAAGAATTCTTTTAATTTTTTGTGGAGTGTTTGGGTGATGTGGTGCTGGTCAATCTGGGATTTCCAGAGCCTCTGATTTGTGAAAAAAAGTTCTGCATTGGATATTCGTTGGGAAGATCAGTTGTAGCTCTCCAGGATCGCGCAAAAGTCCCTTCAGCCTGAATGCTTCTGCACTGTAAGCATGTTATTTATGTTGTTACCACGTTCTAGATTTTGGTTTCATTTGTTTATATTCGCACTGTTGCATGTGTGTTTTCTTTTGCTCTATAATGTCAGCAAGCAGTTTCCTTTTTATAGCTTCAGATGACTCTTAATACCATGTTGTATTTTTGCCCTTTGTTAAGATGCATATATGGGAAACCGAATCTTAGATCAACATGCGTTGAAGTGGCCGTTTCCTTTTCAAGCTTCGACTGACTTCTGTACCATGTTAAGTTTCTGGCCTTCATGAGAACAAATTGGAAATTGGATAATCTCATAGAAAACCTAGTGGAGAATTGCTTAATATGTGTCAAGGGCAAAACCCATGTATATAGATTCAATTATTCAAATATGGCAAAATCCATGTAATTTTGCGGTTAAACCCCGCAACTGTATTTCCATCGTTGCTTGCTCAATCCTCCCATCTCCTTTTGAGCTGCATCACCTATAAGATATATTAATGGACTTTTAAGTTTGATTTCTGTACCTTCTATGTGATTCTGATTTAATTTTTCCTGCTAATAGAGGTTCCTACTTGGTATTTTTCTCAATCTAAAGTGTGATAATTAGGTAGATTGATTCTACTTACAGGATGTCCTGTGAGTATCTAGTAGTAGCTGAAAAATCTAATTCTGATTCTGACCATTTATTTTTCCTTTTTGGTTGTGTACATGTGTCCGAGTTGTTAGGACCATATTTGAAATATTTCTATACGATTACCTGAAAAAATTCCTAGTCCTGTTACATTCTTTTGGATCTAAAAATAATTGGATTTAATTTGTTTTTAGCTATTTATTGCATCCCTCTCCCACCCAACCTATGGACACACTTGAGCTCAAAAAGTTGAGCGCTGATTGGGCACAGAAAAGAGAACTTGAAAAGGGAAAACAACATGAACCTGCACTTGATCCGATATGGATATGCAGATAATAATCAATTATTGGAATTTCACAGAATATACCTTATTCAACCAAATCAAGATTATGTGTAAAAAAATGTAATCAAACATTTTCAATGGGTGTAAAAGGGTCCCCTGAATGTAGTGGGAAAATATGACATTGTATGTTTGGTAGTCATAGGGAGCTGCTACCATTTGTGTAGTGGAAACCAAGCTCTTAAGCCATACAAGGATGAGAGTGACGCATTCATCTTTCAGAGTGCATTCTTTATAAAGTGCGGGTGTTATTTTAACCTTGTGACCTTTGCCACATATATTTAACATATCACATATGTCCTAATTTAAAGAACGAATATCTTACCACTGATAGGAATAAATAAATTCAAGTATCATGAACCCTGCAAGAAAGGTCTCGTGTCTGAATAAATAAGATATCAAAATTTTATAATTAGTTTTCCAATGAAGTTTTAAATAGTTGGATGCATCATGAAATAGAAATATGGAGTGGATAGCTTGACGTGTAGTCCAAATTATTTTATCAGTCAATAGAAGGATTAAATAGGAAAATCTCACATTCATGGTGGAATGGATAGCTTGACAAGTCGGTATATGTTGTGTCCAAATTCTTTTATCAAGCAATAGAAGAAATTGAACAGAGAAATTTCTTACTCTCATGGTGAACCTTATTATAAATGTAATTAATGGGATCTTTTATGAATGAAAGAGAGCATTATATCACCAAGAGTAGATAATAATTACTCAAAACTTTCTTAAAATGAATTCTTAACCAATGCCTCATCAGCAATCGTTAACATTTTTCATAAATAATAAATCTTAGAGGGTATTTTTTTTTTCTTAATGGTAAAATCCCAAGGGTTGAATCGTTAATCTGGTGGGTTTTAGGCCTCAAGGATCTCAATGAAAACTTGGGATTCAAATCTTCTACCAATACCTTAGGTCATCCTAATAGGGAATTTTGCTTTGTAGTTAGTTGAGGTGCGTGAGAGACTTGAGTAGACCTTAATGGTGGGATTAAAGCATCAAAAAGTCCATTCCTACTGGCTGCTCAAAGCTCAAACCAAGGCACGAATGCCAATCATCTCGTTTTAAAGCAAGCCACCAGCCGCACAATCTAATTCTAACTTTCTTTATGCAGCATCCAATCATTCCAAGGAAAGAAAGAAAAAAAATAAAAGTATTCAGAGTCAATAAAAGGCGGCAGCGTGCATCATATGACATGACATCCATGTCATAACTCATTTAGAGCAATGCTTTGCTTTGCCAGCCCAAACAGAATTTATCAAATTATGGACGTGGAACCCAGATGCTATAGACATTAGATGTAGACGTGGAACACATTGGCTGGTCCCCTAAATTTGATGCACTAATTTTGCAAGGACAAACCTAACGTGCGGTTTAAAAACAAAAGAAAGAAAAGAAGACTAATAGTTTACGTGAATCAAAAAGGAAAACGACATTCGACAAAGAAGAAATACACAAGTCGTCAGTTAGTTGGGCAGAATTCACATCATTCCATTCAACAAAATTTCTCTCTTAAGGAATTTTCCTAACAAATAAACCTATTAATTTTATTTAATCATACCACTAATCTCCATTGACTCTGCCTTCGTTTACAGCAATAAATAAGCAATACAATAACCAATTTAACAAATACATAGAAAAAAAAAAAAAAACCTAACTAGGGATAATTTAAATACAAAAGTCACGTGACAATCGCAACATGGAATTTTCGTATCATGATCCCTACTCCTGTATACTTGCTAGCGTTGGATTCAGGGGAGCAGCTGAGGATTGTAAATGATGATAATAATAAACTAGTAGATGGGTTTAAAATTTACTCTGTCTTGTCTTCTTCCATATCCCCATTCAATAATCCATTGCCGTCTTGCACTGATCTAGCTTCAGGCGCACTTCGGAAGTCATTGGAAGGCAATGGGGCTGGTTTTATGAGAGTCAAAGTTGTATCGTCTCTGTCAAACTCTTCGCTTCCATCATCAGAGTAAGTGTATCTGTCAAGAAGAGAAAAACAAGTGGGAACAGAGTTCTTTAACCAAGATATGTGCCGCTTGGACCTAAAATGAAATTTTTTTTTTTGTTGGCTTTTACCGTGTTGAGTTCTGAGAAGGCGCCCAGAGAGAACATATGACACAAAGAAGAGAGAAAGACAGGACTTGCCAGAATGCAGGGATGATCCATGCATTCTGCCATTTCTCGTTGTAAACATCAATTGATTTGAAATAAAGCTGCATAGTACAAAGTTGTGAAATACGTTACAAAAGACTTCATATGAAGCTGCAAATACAAAGTTGAGAATCATATAACAAGTGATCATGTTACCAAATTTACCAAAGAAAGCAGGATTAAAAAAAAAATGATCCAAACAAATAGTCATCCTAATTTTTCAACCTTTGTAGACATAAAGTAAAAGCTTAGTTATCCAAGAATAAAATAGTTTCATACCATCTGGTTTGGGAATTTCCAATCCAACCTGTCCTAAAATTATATAGGATTCAGAATGATGGCAGAGCACCTAGTTCCATTTCCAATCCATCTTAAAAACATAACTTCAATCCATTTAAACACCCAATCTATACTATATATAAAGGGAGGTTCATATAAATAAAACAATTAAAACTGGTGAGTTTTTAACACCATTGTTTTTGTTCCTCTGAGTTTATTTAATGAAAATTTCTTATCATCTTTTTTCACATTTACCAGGTTTCTATAGATGATATAGATTCAGCTAGTAGTCAAACAAGTCATTTGGCAGATAAAACAATTTTCTTGAAAATGCTAGTAGTTCACAGTCTTTTCCTAATCTTCTTACTTCTTAGACATATGTAAGTGCCAATGTGTGGATTACCTCATAGCATATCCAGCCCACAGACACGATAACAGCTACGGCCAAAGCATTTGTAAACTTCCTGTAAATATCCAGTTTAACAACCATCCGTCTAGCCTGTCACACCACATAAGCAAATAAAAGTCGTCATCTAGATATTTGTTTATTAAGATACAAAATAAGAAGAGGAGGCATTACAGAAGGAAGCATTAATGAAGCTTAGGGCTTAAAGAAAACCCACCCAATTCCAGCATATAAGGCACAAACAGGTAAAAGGTTTCACAGATTTTAATTGTCAGGGCCTATTGTGAATGGACAGGTGTAGGGAAGATTACAAGCCAAGAGACAAATAATGAACATTCAGGATTTCAATCTTCTACTGTTCTCTTAATTTTTACAAAAACAACACCAAACACACTAATGTTGGCGCAGTACAAAGCACTTTGAGAAAACATTACGCTGATTCCTATTATCATCAAACAGAAAATTCATTTAAGCTTTAGCCTACAGATAACTTAAGAAGGGTCATAATTGTCATGGTTTCTTAAAGATGGACACTAAAAATAGCTTGTTTTTGGTTATTGAGTTTTCAAGACACCTGCATCCATCTATATAGATACTTTGTTTTCAATTTGAGAACACAGCAGAAAGGCCATGTCCTACACTACCCTGTTATGCCTATGACCCACTTACTTAGCATTGAGGGACAAAAGAAGTAGCCATCAAAACCATAAGATCTTCAAGAAACATAATAAAATATGAATAAGAGAAGATGCAAACCAAGTACCTGAAGCTTACTTAAAGTTGCAGAGAGGGAAGTAAATATCCAAAGAATGAAGAAAGCATCCAAGACTGCTACAGGAAGAACCAAAAAGAGTCTTGCCTTTCCTGAAAGATCGCTTATTGCACCAACATTTTCTACCAACTCAAGAACTTCGGATGCCACAAAGAAGGTGGCTCCAAGCATGATCACCTTTGATGTAAGCCCACCAAGGGTAGGTCTCACAACACCAAAGCCCATCGAAACCATTAACATTATCAAACGAGCTACCGTACGTTTAACAGCGCCAAAGGTGACAGCCCACATGGTTATCCCAGTTGGTCTGATTCCAGTCTCATTGAATTCAGCATATTCAAAATACCAAAGAGTCATCTCAAACATGCCCAGTGCTATCACTATTGTTATGCAGTTCTGCAATGGAAGAACTTCTCTCCAAAATCTTGCATACTGAGAGAACCAAAAGATCCCAAGTATCACAAAAGCAAAGGACATGAATCCATAGAAATTCATAAGTGGTGCCATTCTACCAGGTAAGTAACCAGCAGGATTTTTCCATATTGATTTTCCCTCCACAGTCAAATCTTTAAGCTTTGGATCACAATGAATGAAATACACGTTATACATTCCAGTTTTAGTTATCTCTATGGATTTCGATGGCAACATTGCAACTTCTTCATCTAAATCAAATGAGACACCAAAAACTTTGGGCCAACCAGGGTTCTCAGTAGATGGGCGGTGAATGATTTCTCCTTCTGAACAGACACCTAGTTTTGCAAGATCTGCTGTGCAACAAACAGCTCTTTGACCCCCATAGGCTGAACCCCCAATTGTCTCTCTATCTTCCACCTCAAAAACAATGGCGTGCAGCAACCCCGAGCTGAAGTTAGCCAATTCCTTGCCTCTCCGGAATTTAACCTTCTCAAAACTGGTTTCATATTACCACATAAGGTCAGGCATTGGGAACAAATAATTCAAACATGGAGACCATAATGCAAGAGAGAAATTTTGAAAAATGTTAAAAGAGTATGCTAGTTCTATCAATATATTTCTCTTAGTGTAAAATGAACACCATCAACTTCATTAAAAGCTATACTTAAAACTGCATCACCCTTATCAGTAGAACACTAATGCTCTCGCCATTACAAAAATTCAAAAAATTTCTCACATATTATAAACAGCATGTTGAGAGAACACACACTCCTTTTCTTTATTTCATACAAATTCCGCAGTTAAATCATGTAACAACTTCACTTTTTTAACTTCATTAATTCATGGAAAAAAATTATTTATTAGAGGCTCTCAAGTTGTGATCAATTTCGCTCAACTACAACAATACAAAGGATCCGTTTGGTTAGGTGTTTTGGGAGCCTAAAAGAGCGTTTTTAAAACCCCAAAACTCTATTTTGCAACAGCAACTACTCGTAACTTTTTTATAAACGCTCATTTTAAACTCAAAACACAATTTTGCAACCGTTTATACAAACACACCCAAAGCCTTAGTTCCAGATCTACAAGGTCAAGAATATATCCTCAACAAACTAATCGGATTCATTCACGTGTATTCTTTTGCGCCATTCTATCTTATCCAAAACCATACTCTCAATAATCTCCTTAATTAACATGTCCTTTTTTTTTACTACTTCTAAAGGTGTTATTTCAGATCTTACTTTCATTCCCTCGACTTGAATCAAATCACTCTTCCATCATTTTCTCTCTCTCGTCAATTTTATTCACCAAATTCAACAGATTAACAGTTAGATTGACAGAAATGAAATTTTGACTTAGTGCAAGAATCCGAGTATTCATTTATATTCTTCAAAAGCGTAATTCAGTCATTATCGTATTGCTCATACTTCATATACTCAACAAATCTCATCCCCCTAAATTTCAGTTCGCATCAAACTCACACACACATTTTCGCACCAGATCTCAATAAAATACACATAATTGAAACAAAAATTAAGCACAGATTCTTCAAAAATTACCGAATGTACGAGTCGCCGTTGTCGGTGAGGGAGGTGGAATTGCGGTGAGAAGGGGCGGAAGAGTAAATTCCCTCGCTGCCGCCGTGGACGACGAAGGCGCCGCCTTTGGCGACGAATCTGTCGCCGGAGTATTCGTGAACCGACGCTTGTACCGTCTCGTACTCACTGCACGCAAAGTACAACAGCAACAGCTGCAGCAAGGTCAGAACCGTACGGGAGGAACCGGACGGCCACGTCATTTTTTCGATTCGAAGATTTTGGACACACAGAAGGTTCTGGATCTGAGATTCTGAATTGAGGTAAGAAAGAGTCGGCCTTTGTTTTTTTTGTGTCTAAAAGTGTGAAGTAAGAGACTTTTTAGTTTTTAGTGAGTGAGTCAGAGTCTATAGAAATTTTATTGTACTTTGGGTTTCGCTTTGCTTTGCTGGCTTTTGCTTTAATTTTTTTGAGCTAAATAATTAAGGTTTAACTGAGTGAGGTTAGTGAATGATTGGGAGAGACACTCTGTGGCAAAGTGTGTAACAAGTTGCATTAAATTAATATTAAGATCATACTCCCATGTTGGATTTTATCACATTCCTATTTATATTAATGTATTGGTAACGGATTGCCCCAATGATAATCGTTAATAAACTATTTTTAGAAAATTTTGACATCATTTTTATTGAAAATATAAAATGCAGTTAAAAAAATTAATTACTTTTTTTTCTCATAAAAAATTTTCAAAAATATTTCATAAATTAATACTCTTAAATTATTCCGTTAACTTTTCACTTTAAATAAAAGGAAAAAGTTAACCGATGACCTAAAGCATTTGTTTTGGAATATTTTTAAAAACTTTTTATGAGAAAAGAAAAAAGTAATTGATTTTTTTTTTTACAGCTTTTTATATTTCTCATAAAAGTAGAACAAAAAATGTTCCAAAAATGGTTCATTAACAAATGTTTTAAAAGCACCCATTAAGAGGATCCTTAAATAAATATTGACTAACATTATTTTAGTATCTATTTAAATAAAAATTTACTAACTTTGTTTTAGTATCTATTTAAAATTTTGATGACGTGACAAAATCTAACTCACTCATTTCACAATAGGTTAAATGGAATTTTACAATGGAGTTACCAACATTTGGTTCGCGTAATATTATATTGCATTGTAATGTTAGATTATTGGAATCTTTGATTCATGTAATCACGTTATAACTATAAAAGATTATAACATTTAGTTTATTAGTCACATTGCCATCATAATGCCATGTGTAGTTTGGTCACTTTTGTGGTTAAATGTTCCCATATTGAATTTAACCAAATAAATGCTATTTGTTGGGAATTTTATTTGGCTTAAATTTATTTTACTTGGATTTGCTCAAAAAAATATATATTTTTTACTTGGATTGCCATGTCACTTGTGATATTTTTATTTATTTATTAATTTCATCTAAGATTGAATTCTACTATAACATAATCTAAGTATATGTGTTTGAAACTCTCTCTTGAATACTTGAATCTTAATCCTTATGATTTCTAATTGTTCATCTCTTGTTTTGCCACTTATTCCATTTAAAATTATTATTTAAACCTCAGTAATCATTTTCCCCTCCTCTCCCTTTTTTAATTACATGATACACCTCCCATTACATTGAGAGAGAAGAAGAAGAAGAATGGATAAATCTTGTACAAACAATAATCCAAATACTAAGTATAGATTTTGGATCATCCAAAAGAGGTAAGACTAAGATGTTCAAGAAGCACAGAGAAGAGCGCATAGTTCTTGATAGCATAGTCATAATCTGTTGAATTACATAGATTTCCTATTGAAATTGGTGTGATTCAAATCTAATTTTGTTGGGTTTGCTACAGGTGGGAGCTGGATCTAGCTATAATTTTTGGATAATTTAGTTGTAATTGGAGAAGGTGGAAGCAAAGGTACTAGACAATTGATTAGTTCATTTCCTTTTTGCAAATGGGTACTTTGATGGTCTACTGATTAAAATGTGGTGGATAAACAAAGGAATATATAGGAAATATCTACAGCCTTACAGCCAGATTTTTTAAAGGATATCTTATATTTCTCTATATATTAAAAATAAAAATAAAAAGATTTGAAAATTTTAAAAGTGACACATAACATTTATTTATTTTTTATTTTTTGCTGAATAACATTTATTATTGTACAAAACACCCAATCATTTACCCCTTCAATTTCAGGGGTTAAAAATTATGTGGGTTCTTGTCTTAGTTCTAGTATTAGCTTAAATTTACCAAATATATTGCAAAATTATAAAGAGCCAGCTCCATCAACTCCTGGTGCTAGTATTAACTTAAATTCACCAAATATATTGCAAAATTATAGAAAGCTAGCTCCATCCTTTACTTTGATACTCGAGAAAGAGATGACCCTGCATAAGATATTGGTAACTTTTTTTGGAAAGGGCATTCCAAGTCGATGTTTCTTTCAGTCTTGAGGCCGACAAGGTAAGTTTAGTCAGGTTTTGATAGAATTCATTAATATTTATAATGTTAGATGGATTCTTCGATTTATGAAACAAATATAAACTAAAGAGATTTTAAAGGTTTAACAGGTGATTCACATTCAAATGTTGAGGTGGACTTGTTTCATCAATTGATTTTAACCTCAATTTGAAGGTGCTTTAGTTCCACAAAATCATCTAACAACAACTTTTGGGATGACAAAATTAACTGAAACACCATTACACCAATTCCAATCTTCTAAGCTTTCTCAACAATTTGAGTGTATATTTCAGATCCACTAACAAAAATATTACTGTAGTTCTTAATCTGACTGATGGGAGTACTTTAAATACTAGTGGGGATTTATCCACTTCCTGATATGTGATCCTTAAAAGTATTCAACTGTTAAGTTTAAATTATTTCACTAGTGATCTTGATAACTCATTTTAATATCAGTTAGTTTAAATTTAAGATTTAAACTTACTTATCAGAAAACCATGTGGACGATTCATGGGCCATGGTTTATGAATTGGGTCAAAACTAGCCCAATTTCTAACAACGACAAATGTCCAAACACCGTTCTATGGTTAACTTCTTCATTGTTGACAACCACAAACCTATTATGATCTAAGCTTTTGATTAAAAACTTTGTTCTTTAATCTTCTCCAATATCTCAATGCATGATCTAGATTTATCCATGAATCATCTAACCTATACCAATAAAATTTTCCAACTAAAATAATTTGTTCAAGCAATTCCACCAACATATTTAAGAGAATTATCATGTTACCGAGAGCCTTATAACTCAACTAGTCGGCACTTTATGATATTTCCAACAAAGACGTTCAAGATTCAAATCCCTCATCTCTTTGTAACTATTGAATTATTTAAATTAAAAAAAGAAAAAGAAAAAGACTCATCATGTTGGTATTATTTGATTGGCATCTAAGCAGTGTAATCCCCTTTTAACATTCAAATTGTGTTTTTCTCTTGTAATTTAAAAAGAATGTATTTATTTATGGACAAAGTTTGACCATAAGCTTGGATGTAGCTTAAGGCTTCAACTCCCCTCAATATTTTTTTATTAGATGTAAAGTTTAACAAATCCACCAATGAATTACATTTTCTTCTTATATTCTTTATGCTTGCAAAATTTTCAGAAAATCAAAGATCAATGGTTATGTCACTAATTTTGTAATCTAAAATTATGCATAAAAAATAAGTTTATAAATCAAATATTAAATAACATACGATTTACACGAAATTTGACATGTATGTTAATTATAAATAACATGCAATCTAAAGATTAAATTTTCAAAATATGTAGTCATGTTAATTTTTTTAATAGAAGTTTTAGCTTTAGACTAGAACCAAATTTGTAGTCAATTTTTTCATTTATTTATTTTTCAAATTGTCGAGGGTTCTTTTTATGTTTCTTGTACCTTTAACACGTGTCTTAATGTTATTGGACAATGCTTAGTCTAGGCTTTTTCTAAGAAGGAAGTTGGGTCTGGCGCTTCGCGGAATGGGCTCCAAAGTACCATTCTGCCGCTGCCAGTTTATGCACAAACATTGAGTCCATAGTCCAAAGGAAGACACTACAAAGTGTGCTTATCCTCTGCTTTTGCCGCAGAATGAACTTTTCTCCAGTTTCTACCACAAGACCGATTTTTCTTTTATGCAGTAAAACTTTCTACTATACAATAAAACCTTTTGCTGCGCAGTAAAACTTTCTGCAGTGCAGTAAAGCTTCCTACTGTGCAATAAAACTTTCTGCTACACGGTATAGCTTTCTACTGCGCAATAAAGCATTTTGTTATGCAGTAAAACCTTCTGCTGTGCAGTAAAGCTTTCTGCACTTTTCTGCAACGTGAATGACTACTTTTCATTTTTTACTGCAGAAATGCTTTTTTACTTCCTGCACATAAACAAATCTAAAACCCAAATAAAATACCAATCAAGCAAATGTTAGTTTGCATGGGTTAGCATATTCTCAAATATATACATATATATATATTCGTATATGTACTTATACATATTCATATATACGTATATAAAATATATTTTGTAGAACATGAAATACAAGGTATATGTATAGATACTTATGGCAAGATAATGATTAGTTTGTGTCAAAAGTAAAACACGTAATAACAAAGAAATAAGAAAGCTTCAGCAGAAAAGGTTTAGCTAATATAACAGCTAACACGATAAATATAATAAAAGGTGTTATAGCAAAATAACTAGTACAATAAGTAAAGATACCACAACAGGACAACTGATGCAGTAAACGTGATAAAAACGTGCTACAGCAGAATGACTAAATACATCAAATATAAGTTCTAAAGAGTGAAATCAAATATATTTTCAATTGAAATCAAACATTGAATCGTCCCATAGAATAAGTAAACTAAGAAGGAACTCAAACCTCAACTTAAACAACTTTGTCATAAGCTTTTACCATCAAAGTTGTGCATTTTGGAGAATAGGCCTAAGTGGCTACTGACTACCACTTTTGGGGGACTTCAAAGAGTGGGTTTGCTAAAAAGAAGGGAAAAGATGGTCTATTGATGCATGCCCCTATTCCTGCCGTGTTTTCTCTCTTCTTTTTACCACTTTCTTTCTTTCTCTCTGTTCTTTTTACTCTTAGTTTCTGACTACTATCTTACCGTGGGTCGTTTTTCTCCCTTAGGTATTTTTCCTTTTGAATCCCCCTCTCCCTAGGTGCCTCTCTCTCTTAATGTCTCCCTTAGGTTCTTACTGCTCTCTTACCATGGGTTCCCCCCCTTATATGCTTCCTCCTTTTCATCCATGCTATCTCTTCCTTTTCTAGTGAACTAATTCAATGAGATTTTTCCATTTTACCCCTAGGGCTTCACCAACTATTTTTGATTTATTGTGGGCATCCCTTTAGGATTACCCACCAACCCACTAGTTGCCCGACCACTACCACTACTCAGTACATGTTTGCTACACCACTACTCATTTCATGACAAAATTCCATTTTGTTTGTTCTTGTTGTATACTTCTACCTCTAGGTTCAAATGGATAAGGATTGGGCTTACCTCACCACCTACCTCTGTAACATGCATCAAATGGTCTCAACTATCTACTACCTCTTTTGGGTAAGATATCATCCCAGCAGGGTATATTCCCAAAAGAAATCACGGCTAGAAACCAAATTTAGACCCCTTTTCCCCCCACCACCAACCACACCCTCTAAATCCCCTTGACCGTGGGCCCACCTCCCTTGTATTGGCTGGGTACAAGTTGGTGGTGCTCCGGCCCTTGTGTGCTTGCTCCACTATCTTCTGTTTTTGTCTTCTTTCATTCCCACACCATTTCTGAAATTAGCTTTGTTTCGTTCTACTGCGTGTCTCTGTCTTATTTCTTTATGCGTTTCCTGTTGTGTTTGTTATTTCCTTTGGTTTGGCTTTTCTTTCCTTCACGCAATTCTTGCTGTTGACACTTCTTGCTATTCCTTGTTTCTTTTCATTGTACTTCTTCATATTAGTTTTCACTTCTCTCATTTTATACAAAAGGATTTGGGGTTTTGTAGGCCAAATAATATTGACTGGATCAAAAGGGTCTTAGGCCCAATTTGTCTTTATCTGCCGAAGTCATTCTACTGGAGAACTATATTCTGCGACAAAGCTGTATTCTGCTGCAGATCGCTTTCCCTTGCATTTCTTTCTTTGGACCTCTCTTGCTCTTTGGTCCTCTTGGTGGGTCTTTGGGCCTTGCTTTTCGTTGGGCTTTCCTCCGTATGGGCTTTTGGGTATGGATTTACAAAAAATGGGCATCAACACAAATCTATAATCATAACCAAACATGTTGTTCTTGAGCTACAAGCATTCTAATCAATCTCTCAGCTTAGGTTTGGGACAACATAATAACCAACCAAATATTCTTTCCAAAATAATAACAACAACAACAATAATAATAATAACTCAAAATACATGTTGTACAATGCCCGGGGCCTATCTTTTTTGTATTTATGTGTGTGTGTGTGTGTGTGTGTTTTTTTTAACAAAAGATAAATTCCTTCAAGTAATAAGCTAAACAATCATGGCTTAATAAAGTAAGAAAAATGAAACTTTTAAATTCTTGACGTGCATTTAAAAAAAATAAAAAATAAAAAAAACTAGAAATTGCTATTAGGAAATATAGAGAATTACACTTGTTGGCAAATCTAAAGAATGCATAAATACGAATTTCTCAAATTGTATTTAAAATTGGTGGAAGATTAAAATTTTATAAACTTAAAGATGTACGATAGTGTCACGTAATTTAAAGCATCAGGTATAATACTATCAGTTTTAGCTATTATTTAGTGAAATTATATTTTAAATGATATAAAACCACATGCATTTTTCAATTTGTTCAAGTTTTTTTTTTTTTTTTTTTGAGAGAGTTTCAAACTATGATGTTCACTACTGATGATAGTTCTTTGTTATTAGACCAAGACACCAATCAGTTTTTGGTGTAGGCGGGAATTGAACCTCAGATCTCTTATTCAACCATCAGAGATTTTATCAGTTGAGCTAATTAGAACCCACTTCAATTTGTTCAAATTGCATCCTTATTATGAAATGAAATAAAATCAATCAATTTTAAAATAAATAAAAAGAGAGATAACTATTATGTCGCAGCATTTAATATCTTTTCTTATACCACCAAATTTTGAATGACCATGAACTATATATAGCTTCTTTATTTTTTATTTTTTTAAGAGGTACTATGTATCACTTTAAAATTTTGAAAACATCCCTTAAAGAAATTTTGAAAATATCTTCTTATTTTTTTAGTTTTATAATCCTTTTTGTTGGAAATTTAGACCCCTTAAACCAACCAGATTGCGTAGCCTAGTTAATTAGCCAAGTTGTTACTTAGTCAAATTAAATAATTCTAGGTTAAAACAATCAAACAATCATATCAAGAATATAATGCAGCGGAATAATAAATAATACAAGATATGATCACCCAGGAAACCACACGGTAAAAACCTGGGGAGGATTTGACCCACCGATCCTCAAGGCAAACCTGAATCCACTATGAAAGAATTGAAGTTCATACAAAAGGACTACAAGCTCCCCGCTTAACTTCCTAATGCTACCCACCAGTAGAACTTACTGACACGACCACGTGCAAGCTCCGAATCCACGGACTCCTTTTTTCTTAGACTCTTCAATCAAGTACAAGCACCCCCGCTTGTGTATCTTTAAGTTCTTGAATCTGCAACTGAATGATTACCAAGTTCTTGACATAATCTTGAATCTTGGAAACCCTAAGTATATATGAAGGAAAGCTCCTCAATGATCTCACAAGAGATTCACATAAACAGCAATATGAGCAACAAAGACCTTAGAGAGGTTTGGGTACAAAACCCTAGATACAAAAGAGACACTCTCTTCTCTCTCTCTAAAAACTCTAAAAAACGTGGCTTAGGGTTTCCTTTATATAGTGGGAGAAGTAGATCTGAAACCCTAATCCTTAATGGGCTTAAGCTGCTGTTTGGGCTGATTTAAAATTCTGCAGATACGATTTTCGATCGATCGAGCCTGTTCTTCGATCGATCGAACCAGGCAGAATATGAAGTCTTCTTCCTGCAGCTTGTATGTTCTTGAATCTTGACTTGAATCACCTTGAGCATTGTCTAATAAAACCTATAGACTCTAAGATCTATATCTAGACAAGTTTGTGTTCACGATTTGCCAATTGTTCTAAACATTTAGAACCTAACACTTTTGACCCTTAGATATACGAGAACAAAATATTTTCTTCACTAAAAAATAGTTTTGACAAAAATGAAAAAAGAATGGACAAAAATGAAAAAAGAATGGAGACTATTATGATTCTAGTGAAGTTGGATTCACAGATGGAGAAATACAAAGGGTGCAAGTGTAAACGGGAGTTTCTGAACATTTCTAGTTCTTTATAATTGCTGATTGGCAAAAGTCATTGTCGGTGATTGGCTTGCATTTCCTCTGGTATCTTTTTTTTTTTTTTTTTTTTTTTTTTTATTACATGTACCAAACTGATATATATATATATATATATCATCTCATTCATAATAATTACTTTTTTCTAATCAAAGTCAAAATACCAATTGATTTTTGGGTTTAATTTACCTCAATTACTTTTTTAAATAGAATCTCCTTTTGTTTTAATAAGAAATTGTCACATCACCCATTAACTAAATAAAATGTGGAGATTAAAACTCACTACCACTTGTTATTGTGTATTTAAAATAAAAGAAGACCTCCAGTGAAAAAAATACTAGAGATAAGCCAAACCCTTAATTTTTGATGTAAAAGAATGTTGAATACCATATTTTTTATTCAATGATTTACTGATTGAGTTATTTCATGATAATTACTTTGTATCATCAAAGCCAAGACACTAATTAATTTTTTGTGTAAATAAAAGTTGAATACTAAATTTTTTATTCGACAATAAAAGACTTACCGACATAATTGTCTTTAAAACAAAGAAAGAAGAACGAACTGATACACATTTGTCAATGGATTGGGTATTTGTCTTTGTATTACAACACATTCAAGCCACCATCAACCATGTAAATCACCTAATTTCCCTGTGTCGTTGACTTGAGAAAGGCAAAGGTAACAAGTTGGCTAATAATTTTGAACCAAATTGTTAAAAAAAAATTTGCGTGAAACCCGCCAAATAATAGTAAAATTAGAAAAAGTCCACACTTTGGTGAGAAATTATTAAATTATCTGTATTATAAATCAAAAGCTGCATTCCAAGATAGAGACCTCATTGATTGAAGGGTGGGGAAGTATTCTCATTCGATCATTAAAAGCTTCCATTTACAAGACAATAGAATAAATATTTATACAACAATGATATATAACTAACAGACAAATTTCTAAACACATCTATGCTATAGCTATGAATAGTTAACATGTAGTAATTAATTGATTTAGACATGCACAATGAATGTTGTATTAACATAGCTTGTGATTATTTTATTTTTATGATGTATATTAAACCCATGACCTCACATCCCACCTAAGTCCTATAAAGAAAGATGTTGATTGAGCTTAAGCTCATTGGCAAGTATTTGACTAAAATAATTGAACACTTATTTTAAAACTTAAAAAGACAACTTGGCTTGGAGGAAGCACTTGCCCTCAAGCTTTGCTTGAAATGAAAATGTTTGCTTAAAACCTATTGCATCATCCTATTAGGCCATACTAACCATTGTAGATATCAATGACTAGGTGAACTCCTTGAAATTAAGGATGTATAAGAAGTAGCTTCTCTTTATTTGTTGGAATGAATACATGGCCACCCTTCTATTGTTTTGAATAATTTCTCATAATTGAGAGCATTTGTTAACTACACAAGGGTTGCCACCAATTAACAGGAAATTACAAAGCCATCATATTCATATACATGGAAAATAGCTTTCCACTAATTTCTTTTTTTTTTGTTAAACTGTTAGACTTTACAAATTACAAGTGCAAGCATAGCAATGGTCCATGAATTTCAAATCCGAACTAAAGCCATCAATCTTCTAAAGCAAACAAATACTTGTATGGTGTAATCACTCAAACAAATATTACACAGAACGAATTTGAACAACGTTCAAACTTCAAATTCTAAATTTCTAATTCCCAAAGATTTGACCATCTAAGATCTAACATTACCCAACCAGCCAAAAGATGGGGAAAAAGAAAGAACAAATTAAAAAAAGAAATGAAAGGAGAAATGCCGCTATAATATTTGCGGACCGACATGTGAAGAACTTCATGAAGTAGCAAACCTCATTAATCCAAATCAAGGAATTCCATTCTTTTCCTCATGGTACCTTTAAGATCTGAAGCCTCCCTTTCTGCTTTCTGTGCCTGCACAGTTATGATACAGGTCAAATTTTTTGATGAAATCCAGTCAAAAAAGCAGCCCAACTTTCTCACAATCTTCATTACCAAAAAAATGATGAAAAATTGAACTACACAAATAATTGTAAGCTCAGCAATTTAATAAACTGGATTACATCATAGACCTGGAGTATGATGTTGAGAGTATAAATCAAAATCCCATGTAAAAGAAGATCCTCTTTGAGAAAAATGATTGAGCTATTTGACTATTTCTCTCTCTCTCTCCCGAAAATCCTATCACATATACTGGTACACAAGAAATTATGATGCGGGAGACGCAAGAAGATTTTTATTTAGTATTATTTATGTTTGCAAGTCAATTATATTTTTATGCTTTAGGTCCTAGTAGTTTATTAGCTATGAGTATTTTAATATTTGGAAGCAAGATTATTTTTTGTAACAATTAGAACTAGGGTTTAGTTTTCCCTATATAAGCAAGCTATTGTACTCTTTTTGGAGATGATTGATATTTTGATGAATGAAAAAAATAGCTTCTCTTTGTGGTTTTCCCACTTGGTGCTGACACCTAAGTCATATCCATTTATTTTTATGTCTTTCAATTTTACTGTTTGATTGTTCTGGTTGTCCTGCATCATTTTATCTCGATATGGAACTTACAATATGGAAATTGCAGTGTTATTTACTAAAGATGGGAGATATACCATCAATGTATAAGTTGATTTGCCAAATATAAACAGAACCACACTTCAGAACTGCGCAATCCACCTAATACTCTCACTTTGCAGCTTTTATTCCTCTAATTTTCTAAGAGTTTACATTTCTTTCTTTGTAAAATAAAAAACATGTTTCTTCCTTCTTCTTTTTTTGGGGAAAGGTAGATAGTAGGAAGAGGGAAGAGGGGTTCGAACTATAGACATGGAACACCACAAAAGATACCATTACAACTGGGCTATCATACGAAACCCTTATTTATTTTTAGATACGTAGATAGTGAGAGAGGGGAGGGGGGCGGGGGTTCGGACCACATTTTTTGAAATCATGCTAAAACAGATTGGCAAGATTCCAAATTTAATACTGTACAGCTTAAAACAGAATGTTGTATCACAGCGATATCCTCTCCCCAATTACACATGCCCTATTTCTTACTTTGTTCACATTCATGTTCTTTAAGCATTTCTCCATCAGGTCTTAATTGTATCCTTCTTTCCCCATTTTCAAAAGTCCCAAATGTGGCTACCATTCATCACTTCTCAACTCACATTTGCCCTGGTAACTAAATATGACACGCAAGATCACCCATTGAGCACAAAATTTTCAGATGCCATCATCTAGACAATGTCCTGACATATCAGTAGAAACTATTGCGTGAGCATCTATGGTCTACCTATACAACCAAGGGCTTTTTGCCACACATTGATATTGAAGAAATATAGCTTCCACAAATGATTCCACATCTCTTTTGAATAACTAACTACCAGCTCTCTACATTAATTCTGCATCTCCCTCCCAAACTAGCTTAGAGTGCTAGAGTAGAACTCTGCAGTATTGCACTCATATTTTTTTGGCATGGAACCTCACCAAGACAAGGCCTTTGGATCGACCCCTAGGAAGTAAACCACAGATACACAACCCTACTTGCCAAAATCATGTATCAAGTAATCTAGGGAAACTCCTAGTGGGATCGAACCTAGGATGATTGGGTCTACAGCTCATCCCAAGCCTCCAACCACTAGGCTACACCCTGTCTGGGTATTGTACTCATATTTGAACCTTGTAATCTATATATCCCATCAAATTTCATGATAGAGAATATGTAAAGAAGCATTCCAAAGGTTGGGCATCTCAGCCAATCAGAAGAGCTTGTTTTGAAGGTAGACCTTCAAAATAACAAAAGCAAGGTTTTTGAAGTTTGATTTAACCTATGTTTGGTGGAAGCAGCTAGTAACAGTTGACTCAAATATGTCATGTGATCCCTTAAGTGACAGGAATATGAGCATCTGCTAATACTATGGGGGTTTCAGTCTTCATTACTCGATAAAACCTTTTACATTTGTTACTGCATCTCTAATTGAAGAAACCTACTCAAATATAAGTACATAGTCTCATATAATAAAAATTCATTATAGTCCCGAACAGATAAAAGTCCTCAAATTGTTCTGAAAAAATGAAAAATCTATCCACAGCTCAACCAGCTCCCATCTATACCAACTCAGTAACTTGACATACTTGATGTAACAAGCAGATTTTGACATGATAAAGCAGAGAAGAACAAAGTTTGGGAGTTCTTATTCAATCACAATGCACCATCAAAAAAATCACAAACACATTCTTTTTAATGCAAGTAAAATCACACATAAAGAGACATCAACAAATTCATAACTTGATACACAATCTATATTTATTTGTATTATGACATCACACATTTACACTTTTGTGTATTTGTCTACCCCTTCTTCTCAACCTCTTAAAATATCTGACCTTATATTTCTTAAATAGCAGTCATTTAAATGAATACTAAATATAAGACCAACCAAATTAATCTCTGACTCTAGGGCCCATATTATTACAACATGAAAAAACTACTAACCATATCATCACTAACTCCATCCCTAAGGAAGAAATAGCATATATATATATACACACACATGGGTGGGTCAAGAACAAGTTACAGATGATGTAATTTTAAGCAATGTTACACCATAAACATAAGATTTCATGCTCAAAAAAATCCCACCACTGGACACATGACAAAATTTAGTGCCAATTGGATGTTATTTACTCTTCAATCCATAAACTCAAGTTTAAGTATAATTTTAAAATACCAAAATTTAAACATTTAAACATTTATAGATGAGATAATAATTAATCTTAGATTATCTTGAAGTTTTACAAGCAGAGTGGCTAAAAGAAGAATATATAATCCAACTGTTCATTTGTTAAAATTTGTATCCAATTAAAAAATATCGAGTGGTGTAACAATACTTAAAGTTAAACTTGGTGTAACTCAAACCCAACCTTATATATATTTAAAGGGACAAAACTAATATATTAAAGGAAACTATGTAAACAAGGTGAATTGAAAACCCACTACTAGAGCCATGGTTATGCATATCAAGGTATACTTTATTATCTACAATAAATTTTTTTTTTAAACCTTAATTCCTGTACTAAAAGAATATCAAGATTCAAGATAGCTGAGCTTACGCTGCTTACCCTTTTAATTTCTGCTGCTGAAACACGAGTCATATGTGGGGGAAGTTCCTCTTTCTCCAAGTCCTAAAAAACAAGTACAATCTTAAGAAAACACAAGGGTGTGTATTACAAGGGAACTATCGACAGACATGAAAGGAAATAACAACCCATCATACCAGCTCGCCAATTAGAACGACATTCTCCCCACGAATTATATATAGGCCCAAAGGGATGTCACAATAAAGTTCACCAACAATAACTCTCTCACATGCCTCCTCAAGAACAGCATTGGCTGCAATATGAGGAATATTAAATTTTCAGTCACTAAAGAAATTATAGCAAATGAAACCCTACACAATGAGAGTAGCAAGATTCATACCAAATTGATCAAAAGAACGGAGTATCCCCAAGAGCTTTCGACCATCTCGCAGAAGTACAAGAAGTTTCTCTGCAGCATTATAAGTGTAAGACCACAGAAAATAATTGCAAGAAGAAAAAACTGCTCCAAACAATTTATAAGCCAATTTGATTGTAGTTCCATTGAAAATGCATTGCAGGTGGAATATAGTGGAAACATAGGAAAAGCAAAAGTCTAAATATGAAAACAAACATGCTAAAATAGAACCATTCAATCAATATCTCACTAGAATATAAAATATGTCTTTATTATGAAATTTTCACATTTCCTAACAGAAGAAGTCTGCAAATAACCCAAGCTAGAAACTAAATCTAAACACAGGGCCCAGAAAGGTTGAACCTTGAAATTCAGAGCACCAAGTAAGCATACTACTTGAATTTTCCTGGTTGCTAATAAAACCATATAGAGGGATAAAAAAAAAATTAGCAAAAACCCAGATGACGCTTTGCATACTAGACCAAAATTACAACAACCCATTAGCATAGACATGTCAAAAAAACTAGCAGTCCATCTCTTTCTTGCTTATATTCGTGAAAATTCACATCATAGAATCATGCATCATTTAAAAACTCAACCCAGGAAAAAAAAAAAAATCCAATCTTTAGACTAGTAACATCCAAAACCAACCATATCAAGCAGTTCAAAGGCTTATATATGCATAGGTGAATCACACACACTCATAACCCAGATTACAAAAAAAAAAATTAAAAAAAAAAAAATCTTTAAACCAGTAGCATCCAAAATCAACCATATATAGAAATTCAAAGGTCAATATATGCATAACCCAGAAAACAAAAATCCAATCTTTAAACTAGTAGCATCCAGAAATCAACCATATCTTTTTTTTTTGATAGGTAAAGAAATCAACCATATCAAGCAATTCAAAGGTCATTCTATGCATAACCCAAAAATCAAAATCCAATCTTTGAACTACTAATATCCATAATCAACCATATCAAGCAAGAGAGAAAGAGCATACTGTCAAGATAGCTAGCAAGAGAGGTAGAGAGGTAGATATCTTCAGGGCCTGCCCAAGACATTGATGAGCTCAAAATGAAGCCTTTTCGGTCTCAAAAAAACCACCGAAAAATAATCCTTTCTAAACCAAACCAATAATGGCATTGGCAGGCCCAAATTTCTCTCTGATTTTCCCACCTTATCAAACCCTTCGAAAACCCTAAATTTCTCAGATCCAAAAAAAAAAAACCCCACCCTAGAAATTGAATCACCAAACAACCTGAGGTAATTGGGATTTTTTTTTTTTCTCTTCCGGATTGATGGGTCTGTAAAAACACTCAGATCCAATCTCACCGGAAGAGATTCAATATGGATTATTGAGAGAGAACTCAAAAAATATATATTGTTTTGAATGGAAAGAGAGAGAAAGTGTGGGAAAACTTTTTAAAGGTGTGATTTTTTTTTTTTTTAATTTTAATTTTTGGGTTTTTTTTGTTTTGTTTTGTGGGTTAATAATGTGTTGGCTTTGATTAGGGTTTGGAAGAGTAGAACATGGTTGCAGACTTGCAGTGTGGTGGTTTAACTTGGGTTGTACTGTAGCAGTTGGTTGAAGTTTAAAAGCTAGTTCTTCCTTCGGGTTTTGGGTTTGGATTTTGTGTGTTTGATTGATAGATGGAAAATTAGGAGGGTAAATTTTGTGTGTGCGAGTGTGACATGTGTGATTTGGGTTGGTAAAACGGTATGGTAAAAAGTTGGTAATTATATGTTGAAAGTTGGTAAAACGACTTGTAGCACAATTGTGGACATTAGAAAACTTGGCCTTTTTTCTTCTAATGTTGATGCATTCTCTGCTTCTTCTTTTTTGGGTCTTCTATACTTTTATACTATTATTTAAGAAGTTTTTTCTGTTTGGGATCTTTTTTTTTTTTGTTAAAAAATGTTTCTACACTTCTATGTTTAAGTAGAGACAAAACTAAATGACAATCTGATAAAAATACAATTCTAATTCCTACTAAAACCAGGGCCGGCCCCCTTCCACTAGGCCAATTAGGCAATTGCCTAAAGCGCCCAAGTGGAAGAGGTTCCCAAAATTTTAGAAAAGAATGGGTAGTAGGGGCAAAAAAAAGTTTCAAGTGAATTACAAAAATTTGGCACATCGTTTTAACCAAAAAAACAAAAATTTTGATAGATCTCGTTAAACATTAGTTCTAAACAAAATCATTGTCCAAAAATAACATTATTATCCTCTAGACAAACCAAAAATCAATAAGATAAACTACAAAATCCGGTCTAAAAGATTAACCACAAAACAATCACAAATAAAATAATACAAATCCCTAAAAAATTTACCGTTCCCTCTGCTTCTTTCTCTCTGCTCTCTGCCTCTCTCTGTCTTTCATTCTTTCTCTGATATTCTCTCCACTGTTCTCAACTACTTAAGCAAGCTTCCTCCGCTTGGACCGCCTCTCTCAATTGCTAAAACAAGCTTTCTCCGCCTCTCTCATTCTTTCTCTAAACCTGATTCTCTACTCTCGACCTCTCTCAACTGCTCACCATATCAAGTATAAATATTTGGGCGCTTCACTTGGCAAGTTGGCTTTCTCTTCATTTTATTTGTTAAGATAATAAGATTGGGCATTTGGGTTTGTTTGGGCCTTCAAGTGTTTTTTTTTTTTTTCCTTTTTTTTGGTTATAGATAGGATTTTTTTTTTTTTTTTTGTGTTTTTTACTCTCTCTGTCTTTCATTCTTTCTCTGATATTCTCTCCACTGTTCTCAACTACTTAAGCAAGCTTCCTCCGCTTGGACCGCCTCTCTCAATTGCTAAAACAAGCTTTCTCCGCCTCTCTCATTCTTTCTCTAAACCTGATTCTCTACTCTCCACCTCTCTCAACTGCTCACCATATCAAGTATAAATATTTGGGCGCTTCGCTTGGCAAGTTGGCTTTCTCTTCATTTTATTTGTTAAGATAATAAGATTGGGCATTTGGGTTTGTTTGGGCCTTCAAGTGTTTTTTTTTTCTTTTTTTTGGTTATAGATAGGATTTTTTTTTTGTGTTTTTTTGTGGGTGGGTCTTATTGATAAGCTTTGGGTGCGTTTGGATACTGCTTATTTTGCTAAAAACTGAAAATTGAAAACTGAAAACACTATAACAAAATAATTTTTAAATGTGTGAACAGTACCATGAGACCTATTTTTAATAAAAAAAAGTTGTTGAAAAAAGAGGTTTGTGGATCTAGTAAACAGTGCACTGTCCTGTGAACAGTGACAGACAACATCTTCACGTGCTTCTCAATTAAAAAAAAAGGAAAGAAAACGCAAAACGCTAAACACTGGCCTTTTTCATCCGTATCCAAACACCTTCTTTGTGTTATGGTTGTGCTTAAATTTTTGTTATGCTTGTGCTTAAATTTTTTTTTTTTAATTTTAATCTTGTGTGTGTATATATATATATATATATTAGTTAATGGTAATATATTGAATAAGTCTTTATTTATGTAGATTGAGATTGCTAAAAACTTCTTATTATTCGGTGAAACTACAACAATATTTTTTTTATATAAATCAGGTTCTATTTCTTATTTGCTCTACACACTTGAAAGTTATTTTTTATTTTATTCTTTATAAATATATTATTTGATTAGAAATGTCTACTAAAAAATATGCATTTAGATTAAAAAAAAAAAAAACTAATTGAGTCTCAAAAAGGATCAATGGATAAATTTGTTATTAGTAATAAACAAAATATAACACAAAATTTAGACAAAATATCACAAATGAGCAAAAAATTCACCAAAAAGAGTTAAGAGATAATGAAATGATACAATTGCAAGATAACAATGATGTTCAATTTTGCAACACAACAAATCTTAATAATGAACTTCAAAATAATTTAGAAGAAAATGAAAATAATGATGAAAATGTCACAAATGAGCAAGTTCACCATAATGATGTTCAACTAGAAGAAAATGAAAATAATAATGACATGTTGAATTATATTCCTTCAAATATTTATGATCCAGGTAATTGGAAAAATATTGACACAAAATTAAGAGATTTATTAGTAGAAAGAGATCCAATTAGTGACAATGATATAATTTTTCCTAGAGGTGATGATACTAGACATTTTTCTACTATTCATTACACTCGAATACTATCAAATGGGGAGAAGCATGATAGAAAATGGCTAGTGTATTCAAAAGATACGGACCAAGTATTTTGTTTTTGTTGCAAGTTGTTTGAGTCTAAACGTACTAGCCAACTATGTAATGAAGGAACTCGAGATTGGAAAAATATTAGTTCTAAAATTAGAAACCATGAAACTACTAGAGAGCATATTACTAACATGAACACTTGGCTAGACTTGGAAATGAGATTGTCAACAAAAAAAAAAAAAAAAAAAAGATAAAAATATCCAAGAACAAATTAACAAAGAGAAAGATCATAGGAAAAAGGTTTTATTAAGAATTATTGCTATAGTAAAGAATCTTGGTAAAAATAATTTGGCATTCCGAGGAAAAAATGAAATGATTTATGAAGAAAATAAAGGAAATTTTTTAAGTCTAATTGAAATGACTACAGAATTTGATCCATTTATGCAAGAACATATTAGACATATTCAAAATGGTGGAATCCATAAAAATTATCTTGGACATAAAATAAAAAATGAATTGATACAACCATTAGCAAATGAGATTAAATGTAAAATTATCAAAAAGATCAGAGAAACAAAATATTTTTCAATTATACTTGATTGTACACCAAATGCGTGTCATCAAGAACAAATGTCTTTCATATTACGATGTGTTGATATTTCAACAAGTCCAATAAAAATAGTAGAACATTTTGTTGAATTTGTAAAAGTTGATGACACTACCAGAAAAGGTCTTTTTGATGAAATTATAAATGTAATAAATATTCTTGAGCTTGATATTAATGATATACATGGACAAGGATATGATAAAGGGTCTAATATGAAAGGAAAACATCAAGGGATACAAAAAAGACTTCTTGATATAAATCCTAGAGCACTTTACACACCATGTGGTTGTCATAGTCTTAACTTTGTGTCGGGGGCGGTTTTGCGCGTAGCCACGTGTCTCTTGCTGGAAGTGTGACTTTGCTAAGCCTGGATTTGTTTTAGGGAGTTCAACTCGAAACTCGACATTGGGCCACATAGACCAATGGCTTCTGGTGTATTTTTAAGCCTACAAAATAGATGAAACCCAAAGTTTTAGAATCATGATTATGGTTGAAATAAATAAATAAATAATATGCTTAGCATGATATTTTTTATTAAATAGTGAGTTGATACGTTATTATTATGTATATTAAGTGATGTCCAATATTAGAAAATAATTAATTAGGTATCAAATGTCCAATAATGGGATGAGTCCAATAGTCCATATCCAACTACAGTTCGTGGTTCATGTTTAACATAATAAGATATGTCTAGCAATGGTCCTTGTCCAAATAATATATGTGCAATGGTGGTAGATCAATTTATTAATATGTATGTTCATTAATGAAGTATTAGTGAGATCATGTTCATTAAATAGTGAGATGATATTAAAATAGCTTGCATCTAGCGGTAAAATGACAATGAATAAAATATATTTGATAATATAAATTTGAAGATAAAATATAATGACTTATCTTCATATTTTGCAGCTCCAGCCGTAGCATCAGTGGGCTTAACATTTCAGCAGCATAGTGAAGTGAATTCTTTCATGGTGGCTTCATGTTTGAAAAGGAAAAATTGGTGCAATTGGAGAGAGAGAGAGAGAGAGCATGCCCAGTCGTGTGCATCGGTTGGTTAAGTTTGTCTCCTTAATCATGCACTTAAATGATTTTCCCCATGTAATGCCCTTTTAGTTTTTAGTCAAACATGAGTGAGTTCATGCCTTTCATAAGAATAGCTTTAAGTATTAGCAATGTATGTCTTCAATGAGAATGATTTTAATATGAAGTCTTTGTGCCTTTTAAGAGAAAGGCCTTAGTATTGATGTCCATTTGCCTTTCATGAGAAAGGGTTTTTGTAATGTGTTCTTGGAAGAGTATTTTGATATGTTTTGAGATGTGTAGAGATGGTGAGAAATATATATATATATATATATATTGTGAGATATGGTATTTGTAATATGTATAAGAATTATATGTAAATACTTTGTTGGACATGGATCTTGTATATGTATACTCTATGAGATATGGAGTTTAAAGATATATGAGAAGTATGTATGGGTATTTTGTGAGGGATGTGTTTGTAAAATATACGGGAGTGTGAGATAGAAAATATGAAGGTTGAATATAGTAAATACATGAGATTATTTGTGTTATGGGTTATGTTGTTTTCTAAGAATGGAGATTTTGTATGAGAAATAAAGAATGAGATAGAGATATATTTTTGGGCAGCAAAAATGGTGAAGTTTCAGAATAATGGAGTGTGCGAAAGATGGGTAATGGATAATGGTGTGTTGTAATATGTGTATTGTGTTGTTATCTATGAAGAAGGATTTTGTAAGAGAGATGGGGGAGTATGAAAATGTGTATGTGGCAGCAAAATGAGTGAGGTTTCAGAATAAGGGGGTGACAGAGGTATGGATCCCCCTTTAGTGTGTAGCTTAGTCCTCTTTATATGAGCCAAGCATGTAACTAGATCAGAATTTAGTTGAATTGGAAAAATAACAAATAAGGAAAAGTCCTTGACAAAGTAAGTGGTTTCATTAGAGAGATTTTGTTTTTTAGCCAAAAGAAGAAACCTAGGGACTTTAAGGCTGATGTTATAGCTATAACAGCTGTCAATCACATCTGTCACAGCTGAATGATATCATCCAAATGACATCTTGCTTGGAGGAAAAAATATTTGGCATTAAATTCATGGTTTGGTTAAAAATGGCAAAATAATCTTTATGGGATCCTCTTGTTTCTGGTACCATAGCTGCTAGGATTGAGCATTAATGGGCGAATGACATCATTTTAGGACATGTGTCAACCTATTGGAGCTTCTGCAGCTTCTACTAGGGCTGTCACAGCTTCTGCAAAAGCTGTTTGCAGCTTCCGCTTGAGCTGTTTCAGCTTCTCCAAAAGTTGTTGCGGCTTTTGCTGGAGCTGTTGCAGCTTGTGCATAAGCTGCAACCTGCTGGAGCCATTTTTGGTGTTTTTGGCTACATTTCATCTCTTGGAAAAATTATATGTTTAGTCCATACATAATTTTGGTAAGTAATAGACTAGTTGGTTGACATTTGATGAAGTTTTAGAGATGTAATTATGGCCTTTTTGTATTTGGCCTAAATGTACTTTTAGTCCTTACATCTTGCACTTTTTCCATTTTAGTCTCTACATTTTATTTTTATCACTTTTAGTCCCTAAACCAATTAGCGCCTGACATTTAAGTCATTTTCGTCACTCAACCAAACGGCAAAAGCTGATGTGGCAAAAGGAGTACACTGTTGACACAGTAAATGATGTCGTGTCCATTAAAATAATATTAAAAATACTACATTAGCATCCACGTCAGCTTCCACATTAGCATCTAACCTTAAAAAATAAGTTTATCAATTTTAAAAATTATAAAAAACAAAAAAACATAATTAAGAACAAAAAAAAATAGTGGAACTTAGATTTGTAGGGACTAACCCAGAATGAACACAATGAACACAAACCTAGATTTAAATATAACAACACACACCCAAATTTTCTAGCATTTTCTTGCCATTTCTTGTCAACCAAACACAAAAACACACACAAACTGTGGCAACCAATGAACTCAAGGTGGTGAAGAACTCCGTCCTTGAACTTAGATTGGTTTTAAGGAAAATTAAGATACTCTTATACATTTTCTTAGCAACCAAACAAAATTTTCAGTTTCCCCAAAAAAAAAAAAAAAAAAATCCAGATCTGAAAACCAACTAAATTTTTTATGTCAATCCTAAGATCTAAACATTTTTCACAAACCCATCAAATCCCCTTATACACAAACCCAACAAATTCTCTATCACCAACCCAAAAACTTCCTTTCACAAACCCATATTATCCCTTTTCAAATTTATCAAAAATCCAAAACAAATACAGCAAACTCAACCTAGATAAAGAGAGAGAAATGAGAAAGTGAGGAGGGAAAGGGATTTCCGATCTAACTGGAAACCCATATGATGGCGCTCAGAGTGAACTGGAGCTCGGAGGAGTTAGCGAGTTGGTAGACTAAGCGAACAAAGGCACGGCGGCCTTTCTACTCCTTCTCCTTGTCATCAAAGGCATAGGTGAGGTATGCGGTGTCCTCATTGCGGTCTTTCCAGACAGCACGCCACGACTTCAGTACGGCACGTGGAGTGGCGACGCGAATCTCCGTCGGCATGGCCAGGCAGTGCTTGAGGAGGCAGCGGATCATGAGGGAGTGGGATTTCGGGTTGAAGGTGTAGAATTGGGAGGAGATGTGGGGCTTCGAGCTGATGACGTGGAGCTTGGGTTGCGCTGTTTGGTTGGGTTGGTTGTTCGGGTCGGGGTGAGTTTTGGGTGAGTCGGAGGAAGAGGACGAGAAGGAACGAAAGAGGACGATTTCTGGGAGGGAAAAGGAATACAGGTTGTCATCTTGGGATTCTGGGTTAGTCCCTACAGATCTCAGTTCCACAATTTTTTTGTTTTTAATTATGTTTTTTTTTTAATAATTTTTAAAATTGATAAATTTATTTTTTAAGATTAGATGCTGATGTGGAAGCTAACGTAGATGCTGATGTAGCATTTTTAATATTATTTTAATGGACACATCAGCATTTACTGTGCCAACAGTGCACTCCATTTGCCACGTCAGCTTTTGCCATTGGTTGAGTGACGAAAAGGACCTAAATGTCATGCGTTAATTGGTTTAGGGACTAAAAGTGGTAAAAATAAAATGTAAGGACCAAAATGGAAAAAGTGCAAAATGTAGGGACTAAAAATGCATTTACGCCATTGTATTTTAACCAAATCTTGGAGAGTAAAGAGAGCATTTAATGCTAGATATGAGATACTAATATATATTTAGCCATGTGCTTGGAATTTATTTATATAAAAATAATAATATAATTAATATGGAATAATATAATTATATTTTAAAACTTATATTATAGGCGAAAACACCATTTTGGTCCCTACATTTTGAGCTCATAGTCAATTTAGTCCCTACATTTTGATAACAGTCAACTTGGTCCCTACTATTTTTAACTTGCAGTTAATTTAATTCCTACCGTTAACTCACTAACGAAAAATGCTTAAGTGGCAAACGGTGGGCATAGTCAGCACATTTGATGTTGACATGGCAAATAAAATACTAAAAATAAATATTTTAAAATGCCAAGATTGCATTTTCCCAATTAAATAGAAATTGCTGCTAAATATTATTACTTTTCCTAATAAACATGCCTCCAGGACATCTCAACTTAATTACAGTTCTTGTAAAAAATCGATCCACAAATTACAATTTCAAGTTTTCAACAATCTGTCTCACTGTACAAAATTTGAAATAAAATAATAACAAAAACGTAAACTCAACAGAGTTATATTCATTCTTTGGGAACCAAAGAGAGAGAGAGAGAGGAACACTTATTTAAAAGAAAAAACATTTCCTTCGTATTACCTTTTTCAATTTGGGGATGGTAAAGAAACAAAAAACTAAAAGTCAAAATGTGAGAGAAATTAATGGATCAGAAAAGATCAAAACGAGTGGAAGGGATTGGGTCTCTGAAATGTAAACATGTATGCACCGTCGCCATCCTTGCCTTTCACCGTCGTTGCCATTCCAGCCATCAAAAATTGGGTTTTGAGGTAGATTTTAGATCCATGGGTTTGGTGTTTTAATTTAATTTTTTAAAGTTTCCAAGAGAAATTTGGCCACCAGATTATCTAGGTTTTGTGTAAACATATTTAGTTAGATTTGTCTCCATCAAAGCCACTGGAATGGACTTAACATAAAGATACCAATCCAAAATGAAAGGGATCTCCATCTGGGATTGCTATTGTTCTTTTTCTTTTTCTTGGTTTCTGTTTGGTTGCCGAGAAAGTTTGCTGAGGAAAATTTCTTGAATTTTTTGTATTCTAAAATTAAAATTTCTTATTGGTTTTTACTGATCAAGATGTTTCTCAATTGTATGGAGGTGACATGTTGTGGAATATATTTATGAATTCAAGGATTAAAAAAAAAAAGAACAAGGTGATTTTGTATTTGGTTGCCATGAAAATTGAAGAAAATCAAAGAAAATTAGATTCCTAATTTTAATTTCCACCTTTAAAATTTCGTAATTAAAATTAGAATTATTTTTATTTTAGTTGGGAAAATGCCAACTTGGCATTTAAAAATATTTATTAAATATTATTTTATTTGCCATGTCAGCATTGAATGTGCTAACTGTGTCTACCGTTTGCCACATAAGCATTTTCCGTTGGTGAGTTAATGGTAGGGACTAAATTGACTGTAAGTTGAAAATAACATGGACCAAATTGACTGTTATCAAAATGTAGAGACCAAATTGATTATGACCTTAAAATGTAAGGATCAAAATGGTATTTTCGCCTATATTATATGATGGACATTAATTTTGTAAAAAGCATGGAGAGTTTTATCATTTTAAGTGTTATGTGATATGAGAGGCTTACCAAATGTTACCTATTGCACACAGACCTGTCAGAGTTCAGGAAATTGGGGAAGACATGCCAAGCAACATGTTTTCCTTTATCAACTTTAAACCACTGGAGTTTTACTGAACATACTTCTTGGCCCTCCAAACCACGACTCCCCAAATTCCCCCGATGAGACTCATGAGCTAAAAATAAGATGATGTGCCATGAGCTTGAACCATGGGCTTTGACGCCTTTTTTGTGCAAATATGGGCTCTTTTGGGCTTTAAAAGAGATTTTCCCAAAATCCATGATAGTGTTGATGTGGTGCGAGTTGCCAATAAAATGAAGCTGCGTGGTGTAAAAAAATTTATCCTCAACACCTTGTACTATGTGATATGGCCAATTCTTGTCCAAAAACTATATCATTTTTTGGAGTTATACAACGCATATATACATTGTTTTCTTCTTCTACAAAAAGATGGAAAATTTTACAAGATAATGTGTCAGGTTTAACTCTTAAGTCATTATCACAAACACGCTGGGAAAGTCGCATTGAAAGTGTAAAAGCAATAAAATTCCAAACTCCACAAATAAGAGATGCTTTGTTACAATTAGCCCAAACAAGTGAAGATCCTAAAATAAAAAGTGAAGTTGATTGTTTAGCAACATATGAAATTGAAAGCTTGGAGTTCTTATTGGGTATGAATATTTGGTATGACATATTATTTGACTGTGTTAGTAAAAACTTTCAATCAAAAGACATGCACATTAATGTTGCTATAGATCAATTAAAATGTCTCATTTCTTAGTTTAAAGGATATAAAGAAAATGGATTTACATCTGCAATGAATTCATCTAAAAAAATTGCATTGGAAATGGAAATAGAACCTACATTTCATGAGAAATGTATAATTCATAGAAAGAAACAATTTGATGAAAATGTTCATAATGAGACAACACAGTCTGATGAAGAATATTTTAGAATTGATTATTTCTTATATATAGTAGATAAAGCAATTAGTTCAATTGAGAATAGATTTGAACAATTTCAAATATATGAAGATATTTTTGGTTTTCTATTTAACTTCACAAAATTGAAGTCACTAGATGATGATAGTTTACAAAAGTATTGTCCTAAACTTGAAGATTTTCTCAAACATGATGTTTATTATGATATTGATGGTTTAGATTTATTTTCAAAGTTAAACGTTTTAAAAGAAATTTTACAAATAAAAGATTATACTCCAATTGACATACTAAATTATATAAAAAGATTAAATCTATTTCCAAATACATGCATTGCTTATAGGATTTTACAAACAATACCTATTACAGTAGCTTCTGCAGAAAGAAGTTTTTCAAAATTAAAATTAATAAAATCATATCTAAGATCGACAATGTCCCAAGAAAGATTAAGTGGATTAGCTATACTATCGATTGAAAATGAGAAGTTAGAAGAATTTGAATACAAAAATTTAATTAGTCAATTTGCATCTTTTTTTTTTTTTTTTTTTGATAACCAGCGCAAATAGCTTTTCATTGAATTAAAACAGCATTCATATTGATTACATCAACTTGAATTTGGTTTTCAATAACAGAGGGTGTATCCTCAACCCAAACCATACAATCATCTACCTTTCTGGCATATTGAGCCAATGAATGAGCAGCCATGTTGCTGCCCCTGCTGATGTGAGAAACCTTCCACGATCTAAATTGTCTCAGCATCATTTCCATGCCTTCGACTACCTTCCTGATAGAATTAGGAGAAGAACCCAGCCCCCGTATCACATTGACCAAGCTCAAAGAATCACTCTCAATTATAATATCTTTGCGCCCAAGGTCCCAAGCCAATTGAATACCTTCCTCCACAGCTTTAGCTTCAGACTCCAGCGCACCCAACGGCAGCAACAGTTTTTTGCTCATCGACCCCATCAGTTGACCTTCCTCGTTTCTAATCACCACTCCCACACCACTGCACCCAATGTTAGCAAAAACAGCCCCGTCAGCATTGATCTTATACCAGCCCGGGCAAGGAGGGGACCACAGAGGTTTACGGGGAGGAGGGGGCCGTGTTTGAACCAGCTGAGTATGCCTAACTTCCTTCGCATATTCTGCAGAAAAGCGTACCATTTCAGCAACAGTTTTACCATTTCCTTCGTGCCTTAATGAATTCCGATTATTCCACAAACTCCACCCCATAATAGCAAACAATTCCCAATCTAAATCCAGACATCTCTCCCGAATTTCCCACACGATATCTGCAAACTCCAGAATCGTGTTGGGCAGAAAGGGGAGCTTCAGTTTTGTTGCACTCCAGACCTCAGCTGCAGTTTTACAGCCCCACAAGATATGACTTGTATTTTCCTCCCCTCCACACGCATCACAGTTTGATTCCACATCCAAACCCTTAGAATTTAAACGACTCTTTGAGGGCAGAATGTTTTTACATGCTCTCCACATGAAATGTTTTATCTGGTTTGGACAGTCCAGGTTCCATATAAGCTTCCACAAGGCTTTTGACTTTGACCCGTCGGAGCATTCCCCACTAACACCGTGCTGATTTAACTTAGGCAGCAGCTTTTGTGCAGCACTATAAGCACTCTTAACTGAGAAAAGGCCGTTTGACGTCCAAGCCCAAACAATGGAGTCCTCAGGAAGCCGAGGACTAATTGGGATACCCAACACCATATCAGCTTCATGGGGGAGGAAAGTATTCCTCACCAGATTAACATCCCAGCCCTTGATCTCCCTATTAATGAGGCTAGAAACCAAAACACAGTTTGAAGAGGGGTCCCTCGGGCTCACCACTTTAAAAGAATCCAGCCAAGGAATCCATCTATCCTCCCAAATGTGCACCCTCTCACCATTTCCAATAACCCATCTAGACCCCCTCACAATTAAATCTTTGGCTGCCATGATACTTCTCCACACGTAGGAAGGTCTATGTCCCAATTGCGCCTCCCTAAAGGAACCTCCCGCAAAGTACTTTGCCTTAAAGACTCTATGGACAAGGGAAGAGGGGTTTTGTTGGATCCTCCACCCTTGTTTTGCTAAGAGTGCAAGATTAAAGGTGTGAAGATCTCTAAAGCCCAAACCCCCATCCCTCTTTGATTTACATAGTTTTTCCCAAGAGATCCACGCCAGTTTGCGTTCCTTATCCTTCTGCCCCCACCAAAATTTGCTAACCATGGAATTCAGCTCATGGCATAAAGTCACCGGGAGTTTGAAACAACTCATAGTATATGTAGGGTTGGCTTGGGCCACGACTTTAATGAGAACCTCCCTCCCCGCATTGGAAAGAAGTTTTCCTTTTCACCCCACAATTTTCCTGCCCACCATGTCTTTAATGCGGCTAAAAGCCTTCCTTTTCCCCTTTCCCACAAGAGGCGGCAACCCGAGATACCTCTCATGATGTTTTATGATTTGAGCTCCAAACAAGGACTTCACTTGGTCTTGGACTTCTCTACTTGTATTCTTACTAAAAAATAGGGAAGTTTTCTCCTTATTGAGTCTTTGCCCCGAATCGCCTTTATAATCCCCAAGCACCTTCATAACTCGACTAGCTTCCTCAAGTGAGACCCTACAAAATACAATACTATCATCCGCAAAAAGAAGGTGTGAGATTCTTGGAGCACCCCTACACACCACAACCCCTTTTATGTGCCCGAGAGACTCTTCCTTTTTCAACATAGCCGACAACCCCTCCGCACAAAGAAGGAAGAGATATGGGGATATTGGGTCGCCTTGTCTAAGCCCTCTAGAAGGGATGATTCTGCCCCTAGGTTCACCATTGAGCAAAACCAAGTATGTCACCGAGGTCACACACATCATCATAAGAGATATCCACCTATCATGAAACCCCAATCTTCTCAACATAGCTTCCAAATAGACCCATTCTACCCTATCATAGGCTTTGCTCATATCGAGCTTTATAGCCATAAGGGCCTCCTTTCCCTTCCTTCTTTGGTCAATGCAGTGCATTGTTTCAAAAGCTACGAGGACATTATCCGTAATAAGCCTCCCCGGGACAAAAGCACTTTGGGATTCATCAATCACTGCATCTAGAACTTTTTTCAGCCTATTAGCTAAAACTTTCGCTATAATTTTATAGAGAACATTGCACAGGCTTATTGGTCTAAATTCGGTGATTTTTTGGGGATTTTTGACTTTAGGAATGAGACAAATATAAGTTTCGTTCAGTCCACTTGGCAGAACACCAGCATTCAATACATTCAAAACACAATTTATAACATCAGGCCCAACCAAATCCCAATAATGTTGATAGAAGATTGGAGACATACCGTCAGGACCTGGAGACTTTGTTGGGTGCATCTGATTGATTGCTCGCGTCACCTCATCAGCCTTGAACTCAGCTAGAAGCACACCGTTCATCTCAGGTGTAACCCGAGGATTGATAGCACTCAAACTAGCTTCAAAGGAACTTGGAGAATCGGACTTGAATATAGTTGCAAAGTACTCCAGGATTATCCCCACAATCTTCCCCTGGTCCTCCTGCCACACCCCATTCCTATCAAGCAACCCCACAATTCTGTTCCGTTTTTGCCTTTGACTAGCTAGGGCGTGGAAGAATTTTGTATTCCTGTCTCCCCACTTAATCCAGAGGGCTCTGGACCTCTGATTCCACATTATCTCCTCCCTGAGTAAGGACTCATTAATTTCTACCCTTAACTTCCTAATCTCCTCTGCCTTCTCACTTCCTAGTTCTAAGGCAACGAGCTGTTGAAGCAATGATTGTTTCTGTCTTAACACCTTATTCACATGCCCAAAGACTCTCCAATTCCAATCCTGTAGTTAATCCTGGCATTGCCTCAATTTATCTGTGATAGTTAGCCCCGTACTACAGCTGAGGGTATCCCAGACAGTCTCTATAATTTCTCTACAACCCGCTTCCCTTGTCCACATAGCCTCAAACATGAACCTTTTTTTCATAGGCTTCCTTGGCTGCTCACGTTTCAGGGCAAGCACCAGCATGCAATGGTCCGACTTAGACAGAGAGAAGTGGTGCACACAAGCTTCGGGATACAGCCTCATCCATTCTACATTAGCTACCATTCTGTCAAGCCTGAGTTTGGTTCTCTGATTACCATGCCTCCCATTACACCAAGTAAAGCGCTGCCCCACATAACCCAAGTCAAAAAGGCCACACTTGTCTAAGCAGTCCCTGAAGTTTTCCATCTGCTTGCTATCTCTTTCCGAACCCCCAGATTTCTCATGAGAGAAAACAATCTCATTAAAGTCATGCTCACGTTTCAGGGCAAGCACCAGCATGCAATGGTCCGACTTAGACAGAGAGAAGTGGTGCACACAAGCTTCGGGATACAGCCTCATCCATTCTACATTAGCTACCATTCTGTCAAGCCTGAGTTTGGTTCTCTGATTACCATGCCTCCCATTACACCAAGTAAAGCGCTGCCCCACATAACCCAAGTCAAAAAGGCCACACTTGTCTAAGCAGTCCCTGAAGTTTTCCATCTGCTTGCTATCTCTTTCCGAACCCCCAGATTTCTCATGAGAGAAAACAATCTCATTAAAGTCGCCGAAGACAATCCATGGCATTTCGCACTGATCTCCTAAAACTTCCAATAATTGCCACGAGATATACCTCTTCTCGGATTCCGGTTGACCATAAAAACCCGTGGCTCTCCAAACCGGAGATGAAGGACTCTCACGAACAACAACATCTATATGAGCGTTGGAGCAACTCTTGAAACGCACATCCACCCCTTCCTTCCACAAAAGAGCAAGGCCACCACTCCTGCCATCACTAGGAACTACAATGCCTTGCGTGTAATTCAACTTTGCCTGAATTCCTCTTATTCTGCCTACTCTGGCCTTTGTTTTGACAAGAAAGACCAGCAAGGGTTCCCGTTTCCTGACCTCGTCGGTGAGGGTTCGAACCGCTAAGGTAGACCCCATACCTCGGCAGTTCTAGGCTATCACGTTCATTGGGCTCGGGGGGGCTGCGCCACAGCCACCGCCTCTCCGCCAACCATCTCCTTGTCATTCTTGGCTCTAAGCTTCCTTTGGTTCGTCCCTTTCCTTTTTTTCTGATCAAGCACATTCGGGTCCAGCTCTTGTAGAGGAATTTGTCCACTTCTTTTTTTACTCTCTGGGCTGAGACCATTATTTTCAATCTGGCCCTTTGATTCCCTTGCCAAACGCTTCCAATGCCTGCTATTTGGGCCCAACACATCCGAGGTCCAGCCCACTTTTACATCGTACACTAGTGCAACTGGACTTTGAGACCCACCAGCTACTTCCGTGCTTGTCACGTGCCCCTTCAAACTCTGCCCAGACTTTCTTTCAAATTTGAAAATAGGATCTTTCACTTGCCGTGGACTTTTCTCCCACTGCATATCTTCAGAAACCTCGGGCTGTGTATCCTTCACATCCGCTGCTACTTTCACATCAGGAGCCTTTTCATTAATTTGTTCTACCATATCTTTTGCTTTCCCTTCCTGCAAGTCAATTTGCATCTCAAAAGGCAAGAAAAATAGATTTTAATTGAAATATATTATAATATAAAAATATTAAATAAACATTAATTTAATTAATATATAAATATAAAAAATGCCCCATTTTTAGTTCTCACCTTAGGCCCCAAAATGTCTAAGGCCGGCCCTAACTAAAACATTGCCTAAAAAATAGAGTCATTCTTCTATTAATTTTCAAATTACTTTATTCACTTATAAATTAAATTCTCAAAATAAAAATTATATATAATAAGGACACACACACACACACATATATATATTTTTTTGGCTATAAAATAGGACCACAAAGCCCAATGTCACTTTTTTTTTCTTTTTTTTTTTTTTAATTATGAAACTAAACCAACAAAAAAATATATTTCAAAACTGGCCCTTTGATTCCCTTGCCAAACGCTTCCAATGCCTGCTATTTGGGCCCAACACATCCGAGGTCCAGCCCACTTTTACATCGTACACTAGTGCAACTGGACTTTGAGACCCACCAGCTACTTCCGTGCTTGTCACGTGCCCCTTCAAACTCTGCCCAGACTTTCTTTCAAATTTGAAAATAGGATCTTTCACTTGCCGTGGACTTTTCTCCCACTGCATATCTTCAGAAACCTCGGGCTGTGTATCCTTCACATCCGCTGCTACTTTCACATCAGGAGCCTTTTCATTAATTTGTTCTACCATATCTTTTGCTTTCCCTTCCTGCAAGTCAATTTGCATCTCAAAAGGCAAGAAAAATAGATTTTAATTGAAATATATTATAATATAAAAATATTAAATAAACATTAATTTAATTAATATATAAATATAAAAAATGCCCCATTTTTAGTTCTCACCTTAGGCCCCAAAATGTCTAAGGCCGGCCCTAACTAAAACATTGCCTAAAAAATAGAGTCATTCTTCTATTAATTTTCAAATTACTTTATTCACTTATAAATTAAATTCTCAAAATAAAAATTATATATAATAAGGACACACACACACACACATATATATATTTTTTTGGCTATAAAATAGGACCACAAAGCCCAATGTCACTTTTTTTTTCTTTTTTTTTTTTTTAATTATGAAACTAAACCAACAAAAAAATATATTTCAAAAAATATATGAGGCTAGACTATTTTATTAGGATGTTGTATACCATGATTACTTTCAAAAGAGTTATAGACAGATCAAAAAAATATATTTCTAACTTTTTATTTATTTATTTTTTTTTTATCTTTTATAATTTGATATTTGATGATGAGGCATTTGAAACCTATAAATGTATTTGTTGGAAATACAACAAGATACCAGTTGAGCTACATGACTCTTGAATTCTAACTTATCTTTTACTTTATTTATTTTTGTGTGTAGATGATATAGTTTTAAGGGATGAAACTAGAAGTTGATTAATGCTAAGTTAGAAATTTGGTATGACACTCTAGAATCGAAAGATTTTCTATTAAGTAAGACTAAAACAAAGTATATGGAATGTAAGTTTAGTAAAAGGATAAAAATAATAATAATAATAAAGGGGTTGTAGACTCAGTAGATGAAAGATACCAGAGAGTGACAACTTTCAATATCTTGGATCAACAATTCCTAAAGATGGAGAGATTGAAAATGATGTGAATCATAAGATAAGAGCAAGATGGATGAAGTGGAGAAGCTTATCAAGAGTCTTGCGTGATCATAGAATACCTATAAAGTTGAAGGATAAATTTCACAAGACTACTATTCTACTAGTTATGCTCCATGGTATTGAATGTTGGGATTTTAAGAAACAATATATTCATAGAATGAGTGTAACTAAAATGAGAATGTTAAGATGAAAGTAAAAATACACAAAAAGATATTTGAAATGAAAAAATTCGATTAAAGACAGGAGTAGCCTTTATTGACAAAAGATGAGGGAAAGTCACTTGAGATGGTTTGATCATGTTTACAGAAAAGCGACTAATATACCAATAAGAAATAGTGAGTTGATCTATGTTAAGGGAACAAAAAAAGATAGAGGAAGTCAAAAAATCACATTGGTAGAAGTAATAAAAAATATGCCAATTAAGGAATTAACAAAGAGTATGACTTTAGATCAAATAAATGGACCAAAAAAAAAAATACATGTGAGTGGCCCTAACTAATCTATTTGAGAATAAATAGATGACTCCAAAAATTTTGAGACTAAGACTTGGTTGTTGCTTGTGTTATATACCCTTAAATTTAAGATATAGTGTATTAATTATTGTTCTTTTAAAAAAAAAATTGAAAATTTTAAACATGACCAACATAAAGAGACAAGGAGATCAAGTTGAATTTGTTTTCGTTGGAAAATTTATAGCACACTTTTATGACTAAAAAGGACTTTTATGAACCTCACTTGCTTAATGATTTGTGGTTTTATGCTAACATGCATGGGATACTGGTATTGGTCTTGGGGGTTTATTCAAAACAAAAATTGCGCAGTTAAATTTATCATTTTTTGTCAAGAATCTTGTGATCCAAGGATTGATGGTTGTTTACCATTTTATTTGAGAGATAATATATTAAATATTATTCCTTTAATTTTTTCAAAGAGACCAGGGTAGTTGTACTTGTATTTGTTTGGTTGGAAAATTTATAGCTCACTTTTATGACTAAAGGACTTTTTTATGATGGACCTCACTTGCTCAATGATTTGAAGTTTTATGCTAAACTACATGGCATTATGGTAATGGTCTTGGGGTTATTCAAAAAAATTTACGATTAAATTTATTATTTATTATCAAGAGTCTTCTAATCCAGTGATATGATTTAATTATCTCAAGTAAAGGAGAATTTGGATTCAAAGTTCTTTCCCCACTTGTTGAAAAAAAGAAAAAAGAAAAAGGTTGATCCTCCACGTTGATATGTTTGGTGTGCAGACAAAAGTCCATCCTTTTTCAACGTACGTACTAATAATAAAACACTTTCCTTCACAGATGCAACCTTTTCGATAATAATAACTATATATTCATATTATATACTACAAGACACCTAAGGTCCTAAAGAAATATTCTTCAAACATGAGAACCTATTGTAATATTCTTCAACCAATTTTTCTTATTAGTACTAGAGAGTAAGCTATGGAGGTGCATCTTCTTTTTTTCTTTAACCTTTTTTTTTTCTGGACCAATGTGTGAATGTGATTTAGATAAAGGAGATGCTTCCTCTTTGCCAAATGCCAATTGCCTTATAGAAATGAAAATTGTAATTACATTCGGTGGAAGCATGTTAATTCCACATTTTGTGTTTGGCAGTTTAAGAACTTTTTATAGACTTCCCTCAGCATCCATTTTGTATGAATGGGATGATGAAGATGATGTGTTGGTTGCACAAATGTGATTTAATAAATTAAGAACTCATACTAATCAATAAGCTCTGCTCTACTCAAAGCCTTCTATACATTGTTGGGAGTTGGGACTTTCATTACCTATTACTATAATTTTTTTTCTAATGACAGTCATTTGCTATCAACAGTCATTGGCGGAGTTACTGCCTTTATAACTTATAAACAGCCTCCTTCATTTTTTATAATCCAATAGTTAAAGGAGGGGATTCACTCCGTTGAAAATACCATAAAGTATCACTCAAGTTGCATGACTCTTAGCTAAACAGAGCCTCCTTAATATGGTGTTATTGTAACGAAAGCTTTCAAATGCATCACAAAGATATATTATCAGGACGACCCTTTCATCTTAAAAAACCCCAAATGTTGCCTTAACAACTTATTTTTGAAGTATTAGATTTATTTTTTAAGGCTACTGTTTTGTGTTATTTTCAAGTTAAGTGATTTATTTTGATAAGCCCACTATAGAACGGCCAAGTTAATTTGATCATTTGGATCATGTCATAATTTTTTTTTCTTTTCCTTTTTTCTTTTTCAGTTTAGCTGTAAATAAAAGGCATTGGAAATTTTGCAGCATGTCACCGAATTGAATTGTTCATCTATAGCATCTTGAACTAACTGGAATATAAAACCTGCTTAGCTACAAGATGCAAATACGCTTCCATGGAAATTAACTTTGTTGGGTGTGCATATTCTTTTTCAGTTTAGCTGTAAATAAAAGGCATTGGAAATTTTGCAGCATGTCACCGAATTGAATTGTTCATCTATAGCATCTTGAACTAACTGGAATATAAAACCTGCTTAGCTACAAGATGCAAATACGCTTCCATGGAAATTAACTTTGTTGGGTGTGCATTGCACCACGTGGGTCCAGCCCACACTTAGCTCATTAAATGAGCTTGTTGAAGAATTGCCAAGAAGTCAGCAAAGCAAATTGAACTTGCTGGAGAAGCGTTCCAATGAGAAGAATTGAAGTCATCTTTATGTACAAAAGTCAAGACAAGTTGGCTTGCATGATGTGAAGAGTGTGGAAGGAAGAAAGGAAGAAAAAGGTGAAGAAATAAAAGGAGAGGCCATTCCGCGTGAGAAAGAAGAAAAGTCCCAGTGAGTGAGACTGAGGAAAGTGCAGTCTTGGAGAACTGCGTGTGTAAGAGTAAGCAAAAGAGAAGAGAATAATGTAGAGAGCAAGAAAAAATTGTGAGAGATATATAGTGAGAAAGAGAGCAGTAAGTGAAAAGAAAAACTTAGTTTTTTTTACTTAAGTTGTATCTTTAAGTGTTGTAATTTCTATTTAATATAGTGAAATTATTCGAAATTTATCTTGAAATTATTTAAAATTAAAGGGTTTTCACGTAACTCTTTATGTTTTTGTGTGGATGTGCTTTTGCTGTGCTTACTGAAATTTATTTAAAGTTATATGAATTTTTCCCAACAAACTTGTATGAATAAGCTAAGAGTATCTCCATGATTCCATGTCAATCTAATATTATTCACCTTAAAATATCTTACAAAAGGTGTAGTAAAATAGATTGAAAAATGTAAACTAAATGCTAGCTTTGCCAGTACAGCTACAGAAACCCTTTTGACGATATTTCATAACATGCATTGTACTGTGTCTATCCACAGATACAACCATGAAAAAAAGGGGAAACACCGTCAACAAAAGAAAGAAAACTATATATTTGGATCAGCCAATTTGTGGTCCTCTCATGAGCCACCACTAAAATGAATCTCGATGATTTGTAATCCCAACTACCTGAGATCCTTAGAACCCAATGCATAAACATTTGAATCCTGCAAAATTATATTATTATTAGAAAGCATATTCAAAATTATACTCTAAAGAAAAATGAAATTGTTTTCTTTGGTTAAGCTCAAATAGGGGATTCCCTTACGCTGTAAGTGAAGTGATAGGGTAGATCAAAGCAGATTTATATCTCTAGAACAATATCTGCAATCAAAGAAGATATCCAATTAATGCCAGATTTTGTGCAATATTCTTTTATTGTATTTTGAAATCTGTCTTAATCTATTTGCGTTTGTTATGTATGTGAATTTCATTCTAATTGCAAATCAAAAGTAACCTTACATTCAGAATCTGTCTTGACCCATTTGCATCCATCATTGGCTTTGTTCCGCGGTTCATCATCTTTTTCCTTCTTTGGCTTCTGTTTGTCCTCTAGATATCTCTTTGCAGATGATGGCCGAGCATTATTTTGAGGGTTCATCTTCTTGTGAAGCATTACTCTCAAAAGCTGTAGGCCAATATGACAAAAAACTCTTGTAGTACTAAAACAATATGTACAAGTTTTATAAATCTAGCCTGGAAATAGGATGGTAATGTTATAAAAGTTTAGCATATGCACAAAATGATGTTAAAATTTCAGATCCATGTTTGGTGGGCTTTGCCTCAAAATGGAATGCATTTCAATGCCAAGCCAGAGCAGCATAGGCAAGCTCATGGTGAATTCACACCTTGGCCAACTTGCACACATTTGATACATGTATGTGTGAGCATGTAGGCTAATACATATTTGTGTGTATACCTTCTCCATTCTTGACTCTTGAAGTGTATCTCTCAAACTGGGTGCTGGTGCAAAGCCACTGCTACAAACAAACATCTTCTTGAGAAGGAAAGAAATTGATTTCTTCCCAATTACTTTCTTGTTTTTCTCTGCACAAATGTCTTTACATTTATCAAGTATGACACTAATTGTCCGGTCGATATCTTCATCTCTTTGATCTGAATCACTACAAAGAGCATTACTAATTCTTCGATCAACCTCCAAGCTTGATGGGCAATTAAGGAATCTATCCAATGGAAGATCAGCAATTTGCTTCTCCACATTTGGTTTGCGTAAGAGCTTTGTCAACTCCTGTTGTAACTTTCCTACTTCTTCTGGAGTAAAATCTACTATTTCTTCAGATGAAGATGGACCCTCTTGAGTATTTTGGCTTTCAGGATTTTCTTTTAAATCATTGTTTCCAAAGGTTCCAATTGCTAGCAACCCATGGGGCCAATCATTGAATTCTTCACGGGGCTCTTGTTTCACATAATCTACACAATAGGACAGAAATTTTACTCATCTAATAATATGTGCTCAAGGCTCATTTTAATGAGATAAGATCACTAAATAAATAGCAAATAAAACATGGAAAATCTAGCAGATAGAGGTTACATAAGTTCCAAATGTTAAGAATTAGAAATATATAGTTAGCTTTCAGAAAAAAAAAATAAATAAATAAAATAAAAAGAGAAAAGAAAAGAAAAGAAATATGTAGTTAGGCCAAAAAAAAAAAAGATTGAAACATGTGAAAACAAAAGGTATCCTTGCAATTCCAGTGAAAATATTTAAATTAATATATTATACAATATACAGATCAGGCATACCATAATATGAGTTATATACTATAAATCAAAGAGCTGGGTTAAAATGATCAAAGGCTACGGCCATTTTATCAAAAGCCAGAGATATTATCAAGAGGTAGGATTTTTAGTTTCAATAGGCACAACATTTTTCACAATTTTTTTCTCATACTTGCTAATATAACTTATTGTGATTAGTACATAATAAAAATAGCTGTGGTAGACCAAAGTGAAGATGGTGTTGCTCCAAGCACAAAAGAACATATCAATTATAGCGGGAAAAAATTTGTGAAAAATATTATGTGTTACCAACAGGCAACAATACTCGTTCCAATAAGAAATCTGAACAGACAAGCGGTCCAAATTGCTATGGAAAAATGGTCTAATAAAAAACCAAAGCACTTTGGGATCTGATTTATGACTCACTGGAATTGCAATTAATTATGGTATAGTAAAGAACTTTAAAAAAAATTTCTAGGAAATCTCATAGATAACCAACAAAAGTATAATATATTTGCAATATAAATCTAGTGACATTTCTATTTTCCCCATAAACAATGTGCCAAATAATTTTTTTTAATCTTAACCCAAACACACTCTAAGTTTGAGGGAAGTGACAAATAAAATCAAATGCAAACTTTACGTCAACATGTTCTAAACTTGTACGGGTATTGAACTTAATCAAAACATTAATTTGAACGGGATTAGGATCCATCCTATTGACTTATATCTCTTTCATAGGATCTTGATCGGACCCGTTAACTAAAATCTTTTTATAAGATCCGACCTGTTGACTTAAATTTTTTTATAAGATCCAATTTGTTGACTAAAATATATATTTTTTATAAGATCATGATCTGACTCACTAAATATCATAACTATTTTTTTGTTTCATGATTAAATTAATCTTAATCTGCTTGTACATTGATCTTTTGACCTAATGATAAAGCAATCATACTACGAATATTACTTGTCTAAACCTTAACTATTACAATATAAATAAATAAATATTTAATCTTGATAAATATAGATATAAATTGAATTCAAATTCTAAAATCGGATCTAGATCCGACCTGTCAAACACACACACTTCAATTCCTTCAATGATGAATTGAACATATGAATGTCGATCATATCAAATTAAAATTAATACTTTAATTTAACCTCTCTCTCTCTCTCTCTCTCTCTCTCTCTCTCTCCAACACAATTACTTGAACGTTTATAATCCATCAATATGGATGGATTGTTGAGAGAGAATTTTGCATGAGGAAGTAAAGAGAATGAAAACACACCATTGACAACGAAAAAAGCTAATACAGAAGTTGATAGAATGCTTACTAGTAGTTGAAGCTGTGTGTGGTTTTTTGCTCCCTTGCTTCCCATTAAGCTTATTTTGCATCCAACTAAGAAGCTGCAATCAAAAAAAATTGACAACTATCATTTGAGAACCATAAACTTCAATCCATTTTACGTGAGAGTGAATCTCTCTTTCTCTTACTCACTCACAGAGAGAGAGAGAGAGAGAGAGAGAGAGAGAAGCAAGCACAAATAATGTAAACTCTCTACCTCTCTCTCTTTCATACACACACACACACACAAACTTACCTTCATTTTCACAATAGAATTGAGAGCTCTTTGAAAGGTGGTGGAAGTGGCGGGTTGTGACTGAAATGAGGTGCTTGGAAAACTGAGGTGTTCAAAGCAGATCTTAAAAGCCAATGAAAATTGAGCTTTGGGAGTTTAAAATTCAAGATGGGGCTTTGCTGAATTTGATGGCCAAGCAAATTGTGAGAGTGATTTTATATTGGTTCAAGTTCCCAAAGACGGCCTTTTAGCCCTTCATCCCTCTTTCCACCTTTATGTCTTTGTATTCATTCCTTTCTTCTCTAATCTCTCAACATCATATAAACTAATTATATATAAAAATTCACACCCCACTAGCATAAAAGACATTCTCTTCCAATTTATAATGCATGTGCACGTCTATAAAATATATAACGCATGGGCGAGTATAGAGGGGTTGATTCTGGAACATAAGCTGTTTATACCTAGGAGACCTCGTGTCACCATTTACATCCGCTAGATCATAAATTTACAGATCTTAAGACAACTTTTTCAAGTAAGAAACTTGGAATCAATCTCAATACATTTGTTATCGAATGGTAATTGGAGTGACACGAGGGGATCCCAAAGATGTTGTTACAAAAGTGGTTCAAATGACCACAAGTTTTTATAATTTTTTTTGTACCTTTTGACCTTTTTGCTTTCATGACTCTTCTTCAAACCTTTATAGCATTAAGAGCATCCACATCGGTCCATGTATTTTACACATCTATTTTTACACTAAAAACCTACTTTTTCTATTTTACACATTTACTTTTACAAAACACCCATATCAGTTTATCTATTTTACAAGATATTTCAATAAAATATTCATTATACTCCATTTTTTAATTATTTCTTTTTAACTACCTCTCTTTAATACGTGCTCTCTCTCTCTCTTTCTACCCATTTTTCTAATTTCTTGCTCTCTCTCTCTCTACACCCATCTCTCTGACCTTCCTCTTCCAAATCACAAAACTGATCCACCTTCCTCTTCCACCACCATCACAAAATCTCAGCCACCACCAAATCTCAACCACACACTCATCCTGACCCACCAAATCCAATCCACCACCAAATCTCAGCCGCACAGCCACTACCCACTGCAACCGTCACCCACTCCCACAACCCACCACCAGCAAAACGACCCACCACCACCACCACCACCATCTCTCCCAAACGACCCCTAAAATCCAGTAACCCACATCCCCAAAACCCACCAAGAATCTTTGATCTCAACAGCTGAAACCCACTAAACGCTAAACGCTGAAACCAATCTCCGAGCACCGATCTATCTGATCTACGAGCATTGATCTACAAGCTGATCTACACCACCAAACACCACAGCTCCGAACCACCGCTCCGATCCACGCTCTGATCCAAGCTCCCACACGCTCCGATCCACAGCTCCCACGAGCTCCGATCCACAACTCCGAACCATCGCTCTGACCACACTCCGATCCACAGTTCCGATCAGGCTTTGATCAGGCAAGACCCATACCCACGAGCTCCGATCAAGCGAGACCCACAGCTCTGATCCACAGTTCCGATAAGCACCGATCTCTCTTTGTTGTTTGTCCGTTTGGGTTTGTTTGTGTATCTTTGTGTTTTTTTTTTTCTTTTGAGCAAGTGTATCTCTGTGTTGATTTGTCTGTGTGGATGTGTTTGGGTTAATTTTTAGTTGATTTTTGGGTTAATTTTCGGGTTGATTTTGGGTTAATTTTCAGTTGATTTTGGTTAATACTCTGTGCTAGATTGCGGTGTTTGGTGGTTGGATAGTTAATCTGGCGCGCTGGGTTGTTGTAATGGTTGGAGAAGAGAGGTAGTTTGAGAGAGGAGAGAGAAAATAAATTAAAAAAAATCGTTTACACAAGCTACAGTATTCGTGTAAATATACACGGGTACTGTAGCTCATGGAAATATATACACGGTTTTACACAGTTTTACACCCACTAATGTAGGTGTTTTTTTTTGTTCAAAATGTGTAAAATTTGCACTGTAGTTCTATTTTAGAAGACTTTAGCCGAGCTGATATGAATGCTCTAATTGGCCGTACCATTAGTCACACTTGTCAATTTTTCATAAATTAGATAGGGAACCATTCAATGAGGGATTGAAGGTTGTTTTGAGGTCGATGGTTTTTGCTAAATTACTGTGGATGCTAATGATGTAGATCAATTTTTCATTGCAAAGTTGGGCAACCTGTCTACATAATGTAGTAATTGAGTAACAACATTTGATATAAAACTTGGGTTCAAGCCGTACAAAACACATTAGTACAAAATTTGGCAGGGTCATTTAGCACAGGAGTTCAACTCATCACGATGAAAAGTGACTTGTTCTCAAAATTTCACATTTTCATTCAGACAAAAAAAAGAGCAAAATTTTCCATCATTAAGACTATAAAATTGTCCAATCACATTTGCAGTTTGACCTAATCCATGAACTCTACACAAATACGACACATAGATCATATTCTAATCTTACAAGATTCAAGCGAATTCATCGAACCGAATAGGCACGATTTCCAATTGGAGTTGACTCACAATAGTTTGCCTAACCCAAATTTTTAAAGACCATTTTACCATATTACTCATTTTTAAACCCTAGCTATGTAACCATTTTTTTTTCTCCTCCTCTCATTCGTTATTAATATTTATCCTCTTTTGCTTGTTTTGTTAGGAGGAAAATATACTTTTGGCAGACAAATGACCTGAGCTATTTGATAATGGGGCAATGGGCAGCATGGGGCAACATCTCAGAAGTCAGAATAAACTAAAGTCCCCCAAAACTAATTAACAAAGTACAAATAAATATAATGAAATAAAGTCAAGGAAGATATGGGTCATATACTCATATTCGGGCCAACAGGAGGAACACCTAATTAAAGAAACCTAATTTTGGCATGGGAATGCCCCTCACTCACCAGACCAGCTACTGAATCCCACCTGCCCTTTGTTGTGGTGCCCTTTAAATCCTTCTGGACCCTGACTTTGATGTCATGAACTTGGTCACTATCAAAAGGAATCTGATGATAATAATGGGTATTTTTAAAAAAAAAAATTTTGGGGGTTTTCCTATCATGTCAAATTAAAATATTTAACAATGTCATTTGGAATATTATGAATGGATTTTCTGGTTCAAATGCATCGACCAAAAAAAAAAAAAAAAAGTAAATTGCAAATTACATCCCTAAATTTAGAGGTATTTGAATTTTACGTCCTGAAGTTTTAAAATTTAGATTTTACCCCCTAAAGTTTGAGATGTTTGGATTTTACCCCCTAACTTTTCAGAATTTAGATTTTACGCCCTAAAGTTTGGAGGTATTTAGATTTTACACTCACAAATTCTGAAACTTCAGATGTAAAATTCAAACACTCTAAATTTTAAGGAGTAAAATCCAAATTCTAAAACTTTATAGTTTAAAATCCAAACACTCTCAAATTTTAGAAGTGTAATTTGCAATTTACCAAAAAAAAAAAAGAAAAAAAAAGTAATTTTACTCTTGAAGTAGCTAGATGATCACTTGTCATCTTCACTCATGTCTTGAAATGTCAATTGAGAATTAGGGGAGAGCTGATAATTATGTTTTGGAAGGGAGAGTTTGATGAAGAATTTTTTTTCTTTAGGAAAGAGGACCAATCACTGGAAACTATGTTAACACATGTTGGTTTGATATTGGTTTCTTAATAAATAAGACACGGTCTCGTCCCGAGAGATTGTCCCATTCATAATAATATATATGACCACCGCCATAGAAAATCCTAGAAACCCAAAGCTTCTTCGAGCAACAGTGAAAAGATCTCTCTTGACAAAAGAAACGTGATGAACTAACTACAAATCCCCCATGACAAGGGACACACATAGAAGAATAGTTATGGATGAGATTGAAATGCTAATTCAGGCTATCTCAGTGTAACCTCATATAAGTTGGCATGTTAAACTACAAAAGGTGGCTAGACATATCAAAATTCAAACCCAAAAATAAAGTAAATAAGAATGAAGATATAATAATCCCTTATTCCCACATTAATGAATATGAAGATTAAATTTCACCACATTAATGAATATGCAAGTGCAAGATGCAATCACCATGAAAAAATAGGAGTTGGCCTCCCAAATATTTGAGTTAGTTTGACGATGCTCTTAAAAAATTAATTGGTCTAACAATTATAGAGACAATACTTTATTTTTCTCAATTTCATTTTTTATTATAAAATGTGCTCTTATATTTATTAAATTTTTTATAAAGTTTGGCATTAAATATGTTTGGATCTATTTTTTTCAACCCATTATGTGGTGATTAAATAAGTCATTAACTCATTTAAAAAAATATTATGACTAAAACTATACATGAGATGTCTTTTTAATTGCCACATAATAGGTTAGAGCAAAATAAGTCCAAATATGCTTGAAACTAAACTTGTTCATTTACGATTTGGATCATTCATGTTTTTTAAAATTTAACTAGTTCAATTGAAATATTTTTTACTCAGTTTGGTATACAGTTTGAAACAATACTAAGTTCTTTTTGTCTTGATTAATATATTAAAGGTATGTTTGGATACTACTTATTTACTGAAAACACTATAGCAAAATATTTTTTAAAATACAAAATACTGTTCACTTACTACTATTCACGTGTTTTTGTGTTTTGGCTGGTCTATAACAGTGCCATGGGACCAGCCAAAAAACACAGACGCAGCTTCAACGCAGACGCGTTGCTAAACAGACGCACACTTAATGTCACAACTTGGCCCCTAAATAAAAATTTATGGCTGCCTTGGCGAAATGGTTTCTAATCGTCATGCATGACGCTCGAATAAATTTTGGTTCCTCGAATACTCCCCATCATTTTTTTAATTTCCAGTAACAAATACTTCAATTTGCCCTTTTGACTGTTTCTTTTACTTGATCGGCCTTAAGTTCATTGGGTTAGCAAAGATATTACCATGGGGTAAAAAAGTTGTACCATACTTGGATGGCACGAGCACGAGCAACCATGCCATGTGACAGAACTAAAATTCAACAGCAGTAAACCGAGTAATGTACTTTCCAATTTGCCATTTACGGATTTACCAGTACTATGTAATATAAAGTACTCGAACTTTTCAGAAACTCACAAACAAAGATGTACAACCACAACTAAAATTGGCATGAAAACCAGATAAAATCGTCCTTCATTAATGTAACTCAATGTATGCTAGATATTGTCCTCTTTTCAATTATCTTCCTTCATGTTTTTTAAAGTTTAATTAGTTCAATTGAAATATTTTTTACTCAATTTGGTATACAATTTGAAATAAACATAATTTTGATTGAAAATACTAAGTTTTTTTTGTCTTGACTAATATATTAATGTCACAACTTAATCCTTAAACAAAAATTCTTAACTGTCTTAGCGAAATGGTTTTTGATCGTCATTCATGACGCTCGAAGAAATTTTGGTTCCTCGAATACTCCCCATCATTTTTTTAATTTCCAATAACAAATACTTCAATTGTTCCTTTTGACTGTAAACTGTTTCTTTTACTTGATCGGGTTTATGGTCATTGAGTTTACCAGTACTATGTAATATTAAAGTACTCGAGCTTTTCAGAAACTCACAAACAGAGATGTACAACTACCACTAAATTTGGCAAGAAAACCAGATAAAGTCGTCCTTCATTAGTGTAACTCAATGTATGCTAGATATTGTCCTCTTTTCAATGGTTAATAGTAAGTTTAGTACCATTTGCCACCAAAAACAAGAACATCTCTCAATAATGGAAATATGTACAGTAACATTCCAGCTAATGCAATAACTTTGTTCACTGCTAAATACACGCGTGGGTTAATGCAAAGAAGTCCTTTATAGTATAGACCATTATCAATCACACCCTCTTACTACAAAATTGACCTTTCAAACCTTTTTGATAATTGAAATAACACAATCAGTCCTTCTTTTAGACTTATGTTACATTTATTGGACAAAAAATGACCGCACAACGTTACATGAACCACAAAACATGTTCTCAGTAATTAAGTATTACCTAATACATATGTTAATATGGTCATTTTTCGTCCAATAAAAGTGACAAATGCCTAACAAAATGGTCACTTTATAATTTTGAATATTACAAAGGTTTAAAAAGTCAATTTCGTAAAGATAAGTTTGATAAATGACCCATACTAGTGGAGGTGTGTTCCACACTATTCTTAGAAAATATCTCGTACATATGATATATTTTTTATGATATGTTAACTCCATATAATTGTAAAATTTACATACTATAGAAAAGATGATATATATATATATATATATATTATGAGATAAATTATTGGTTAAGCACCAATCCAAAGGGTTTAGTGACAACAAGAAAGCAAATTAATGTTATACCCTACCCAAAACTTAATAATACATAATACTTTCCAAGAAGAAGCCCTTTTCTCGAACTGCACAGGTAGTGAGTTCGGTCGTATCATTCATGACATCACAAGTCTTCCTTGAATTCCTTCTCTTGCTATTCATTCAAGCACTTGAAAAGGACCGGCAACAGAGCAGCGCATGTATTAGCCAAAGAAGCAAAACTCCCGGGACTAACTCAGGTTTGGAAGGGTGTCACCCCCCCTCCCATCCAGCAGATTATTAGAGAGGATTCGCTGCAATTTTGTCTGGTTGTATTTGTCTGTTTTCTCTTGCTTTGTTGTACTTCGTTTTCAAGTTGGAATAAAAAAAAAAAAAAAAACTTCTTCATAAGATATTAGAAGATAATGCGGGCCCGTTGGGCACCACCCAATCACATGACTGGCTGATCAAGTGGGACCGGGCTATAGACTATCAGTTCTTTTATATATACACGGACACAAATTTATTCACTCGCTTTAACACAATTTACACCTGTGTTAACATGTGATTGAATAATATCACTTACATGCAGATCCATGCATTACTTGAACTTAGAGTATGATTAGGAATAATTTATTTAACTGAAATTAAAAAAAAATTTCTAAAACTACTATAGATATAACTTTTATCTACAAGGTAGTTGAAATAATACAGTAAGGCCATGAATAATATCTAAAGTGTAACGAGACCTTGAATAGTAGTAAAAATAAGCTAAAAAAAAAAAAAACTGACTTTTTAAGCTAATGGCAAACACAACCTTAGTAAAAAATAATCCAATTACCGCTCATCTCTTGTCTAAATTGTGTTAAAGTGTGTACAAGAGTGTGTTGTCCTAAACTTTTTAATAGTCTATATAGCTCTGAATAAGAGTAGTTCTAGTACCATATAAACTATCACAATTTTTGTCACAATTATTTTGCCTGTAAAACTATAACTAATTATTTGTCACTTTCACATGAACCTACCACTTTTTTTCCACCACTCACAGGTTATCACATGAACAGTTATTACACAAGTTGTAACATTTTATATAGTCTTAGAATTAGTTAATGAGGTTTAAAACATATGCTATATATCTAAGAATTACGTCATTTTAGATATATACCACTATCAATTTCTTTAAGACATTTTCCCCTCTCCCCTTCCCGCGTGCCTTAAAATATTTAGTATTCTTTAAAATTTATATATACACACACCGCCATAGTCTTAGAATTTTTCTTGAATAAGGCAACAAAAATGGCAGTTGGCTACGTGTCACGACAAAGTAAATCCCATCATCTTATGTCGGACCTACACGTGTACCAAAGGGGTCGGGTTGACTTCATACGTGATCTAACTTGGTAGAACAACCATATCTTAGATTTCAGCATTTAACTTTTTCATTAGCCAGATCTTCACTTAAACATGATTGGACTTGGCTATTATAAACAGTATCTAAGGCAAACCATGATAATTAAAATGGGCATAAGCACAATTTACTTGGCTAAGTGTTCTGCTTCGTCACTTACTCACATTTCATAATATCATAAATAAAAAAGGTCATGTTTAACACTTTCCATCTGATTGGTGGACATATAAGTAACTCTCTCTCTCTCTCTCTCTCTCTCTCTCTCTCTCAATGGACCACACTCTTAAACAACCTACATGCCAAAATGTGCCAGCCTCCAAGCAAGGTGCACCACAAAAATATGCTAAACTCTTATGATTTTACATGTAGTTTAGGATTTAAGGATGTTTAAGAACTCCAATGAGCTACGTGTAAAGAATTTCAACACAATTAAAACAAGTAGCATTGCTCAAAAACCCTTATGATCATAGTTTAATCAATGAATGAATGAAAATATCTTAAGCGTATATCGTCATTCCTCCCGTCACTACAATGCATAAAAGTTTCAAAAAAAAAAATTTCCTGAATTGAAAACTCCTCGAGATTGCAAGTGAAAGGAGTTAAAATGAATCACTCCCACCAAGAAACAACTTTTTAACAAAAAGAATAGAAGCCATGTGGTTATCGCTCTAGGGTTTAGGAATCAAAGCTGAATAAAGCATCAATGGAGTAAACTTACTATATGTGGAATGTTATACACTTACCCCAAAGTAAACTAAGACCTTGTATACAACTTTTTAACAAAAAGAATAGAAGCCATGTGGTTATCGCATCTACTAGATGTCTAGGATTTAGGAATCAAAGCTGAATAAAGCATCAATGGAGTAACCTTACTATATGTGGAATGTTATACCCTTACCCCAAAGTAAACTAAGACCTTGTATGATGTGGACCTCTATCCTCCATAAAGGTGGTGGCCATCATTGTTTGACTAGCTCAATTTCCATTGGAACTTTATTAAATAAAAAGTTTCTTGCATTAAGATTAAGCAAATGTTTCATCTTGCAAGAAAACCCCTTCAGACCTCACTAATCAGCATATATTATCTTACTAACATGAAAATAATAAATTATGGCCTCTGTCCCTCAAAACACAAATAGAAAGCCACTATTCTTGGCCGCTAATTAGGACCTTGTTGGTATCCTTTCTTTCAGTTGGAGGGCAAATCCTGTAGTCAGTAATCTAGCTGTATTTTTAGAAATCTCGGACCTGTGATCATTGCCAGTAGTAACCGGTAGCTTTTGAATAATCACATTTGTCCACGCACTTTTATGATATTTACGGTGGTTGACTTAGGTTTGATTTTTCTGGGTGTATGTTCTTCATGTTTATGAATTGTGAGAGACCAATAACACATTTTAATCTTGTTTTTCTTGTTTCAGGTGGAAAAGACATAAAATGGGAGTAAAAAGACTTATTTATCCCTCTTTTTTAATAAAGGTAGGTAACAGAGGCTAAACGGAAGTAACCTTAAGTGGGCAAAGTGTTAAGTTTTAAACCACAAGTAGGCAAAGTAAAAATGGGTCAAACTATAGGTAGGTTTACTGTAATTTCCCCTTTTTATTTTTTTTTTAAATGGAAACTGAATTTGAATATATATATATATATAAACTCTCTCTCTCTCTCTCTCTCTCACGGCCCTTGAACCAAGGAACTTGCCTGAACACATCTTATTTAGACATCTCTCTTTCCCACAAGAAAGACTTCAATCACAGGATATCATATAATACTATTGATGAACAAAGTAGTTCTTATCAGCAAGTGTTTACCTTACTCTTAAGACAGTCGTTTAATGATGTAAGAATGGACCATCCATACAATAAACATCTAGTTCAAGGTGGAAAGACTGAGCTATAAAAAGACCCAAGGTGTTGAACATGCCAGAAAGAAGACTATAATGTAGACTGATAAATGGAACAATCTACATAGTAAAGTGTACCAAACAAGATGATAATTGGGGTTCCAGCCTAAAAATGAAGCTATGAACAGCCATTGAATAAACAGATTGAGATATTAACATCCATGCTAAAATGTTTTCTTCCCTCTTCCTCTTTAACATATTTAAGACTACAAATATTTTACTACATTGATGCTTTTTGAGAGGTAGACACAATATTTCAACAAAATTTTATTTATCTCCATCATATCAAAAGACATAGGAGAAATTGGAGAAAAAAAAAATCAGCTAGATGCATAATAGGAGAAATTGAAAATTTTGTCTATGTATGCTTGTGCCTCAAGTTTAGGAGGATTTATGAATTTATGGTTTAGAACCTTTAGAAGGAAAGGGTTAGGATTCAAGAATGACTAGGGTTTTTATAGGGAAGAGAAAAGAATTGATTTAGGATTGCAAACAAGTAAGAAGAAACAGAAACTGAATCTGCCCACAGTCTGCCTCAACACTAAACCCTCAATGAATTGAACCAAAACCCACACATAAACACCCATAAACTAAATAAAACTTATTAATAAAATAAAACCCAAGGCCCACAGCTATGCCCCATACCCAAGAATTATGGAATTTACTAAAATACCCTGGACTAGAGAAAAACTAAATAAAATTCTAATAACCTAATTATCTATCATGAACATTTATTCTTGGACTTTGCCTTAATCTTAGGTTTCCAAGGAGATTATCGTTTCCTCTAACAATGTTTTGGTTGCACCATCGCCACATGCAAGTGCAATCAGATAGATAAATATGATTGATTTTTCCTGGCTTCTAAGATCCTGCATTACTTAAGGCACAAAATAAACCATTGTAAATTTCAATTGAACGAGTTCCAAAATGCAGATTCATTGACTTTGCATCATTTGTACCTACCACATTTTCAGTTTATGTTCTAAATAAAAACTGTCAGCATCATATTCCCTGTAGAGAACTAAGCATCACATCCTCTAATAGAAATAAGATCACTTTTTTCTCAAAATTCATCCTCCTTGATTCAGATTAACTATGGTGTGTAGATAAGTAACTAACAATCTCCTCTATACTTCATGTTGTTTTTCAGTGACCTCCCCATAGCCACACTGGATAATAACTTACAAAAACTAACTCTTATGTAAAAGGGACCTCCTATCAAAAAAAAGTAGTAGCAAATAAACAGTTAGGCAATCTCCATTCACTTGCGCTGACTGAATTTTGATTTTTGAACTGCTTCCCTAAATATAAGTAGAATCTTGCTGACAATTTTGCTTGAATCACTAGAATAATAGAAGTTTTGTATTATCTGACAGACAAGCTGTGCTAGTGTTTATATATCACAAGAACCTATTTAATTGCACAGGACTTGAAAGGTTTACAGGACAACTTTTAGCTACAAATGGCCTAACCAACATAAAGGAATTGCCAGAGCAGTTATCCAATTTGGAAAATTGTATGAGTAGAAGTGTAAAGGCTAAAGAGACTTGTACCCGTTACAGTTCGTCGTGTTCAGTAACCACTCCTCCTATCAAAAAAGAAATAAAGCAACCAAAATTTATTTCAAGTGTTTCCTTTCAAGCAAGATGCAATTTAAGTATAAAGTATTAGATATTTATTCACGTACAAAATGGTTCTTTTTTTCTTGTGCAAATCCAGTGCTATATGTCTTGTTTCAGTTCATCTCATTTAACAAGTTGATCCCATTGTATCTTTCCAACGTAAATAAAAGAACACCAAAGCCACAAATTGATGTTCACACCAACACAGTGTACCTTCTTCCCTCTGCTGTTACAAGCAGATCCTCATAATCCTTTTCATTTTTTAGATTACAGATTAGACTTTGAGATTTGTATTCTTGCATCTATTTGGGTTGGAATGTTAGTTACAAAATTTTAAAATTTTAATTTGCTCTCCTTAATCTTCAACAAACAGAGTGTCAGAAGCAGGCAAAGAAATAAGCTACCAGAGGAAAAAGGAGAGTAACAGACTATCATCATGATTACAATTAATAATTTCAAATATTTGGGTTCATAGTTGGACAAAATATCAGCGTATATACTGCATGTACAAGTTTGAAACACAAACTTGTCACAATCTGATCTCCTATGCTATATCACTTGAGATTTGGATTCTCACATCTATTTGGGTTGGAATGTTAGTTACAAAATTTTTTATATTTTCAAATTTTAATTTGCTCTCCTTAATCTTCAACAAATAGAGATTCAGAAGTAGGCAAAGAAATGAGCTACCAGAGAAAAAAAGAGAGTAGCATACTGTTATCATGATTACAATTCATAATTTCAAATATTTTGGTTTCACAGTTGGACAAAATATCAGCGTATATACTGCATACTCAAGTTTGAAACACAAACTTGTCACAATCTGATCTCCCATGCTATATCATTTTTTAAGGCTACTGATGTTACAGAAGCTACTATAGAACAACAGATAATTGCCATTCCCCAACAAAGATCGAACAACAAAAAAGGAAAAAAAAATTACAAAGAAGAACAAAGGTATCCTACAGCAACCCATACCCCAATGAAAAAAGCTCTCTCTCTCTCTCTCTCTCTCTCTTCCTGTGGAGATATTTATAACTACTTGTTGATGCATATTGCATAAATTTAGTGAACATATATCAAGATAAATAAAGATCCCGTGGTATGGTGTTTAATTTTATCATTGTGGATGGGAAAGTGAAACTTTCCAAATTATACGATGGCAGATAGCAAATGAGCCAAACATCAAGAGGTAAAGTATAAATTTTAACCAGCACGGTATTATTTTATCCTTTTTTTGAAAACAAAAAAAAAAAATTTGGTAAGTTACACATGTAGCCAATGGGTAACGAACCCACGACCTCAACCTGAAGCTCCATCTTCCTCTTACAAGGGGAGGATGTGTCATTTGAGCTAGAGCTCATTATATCCAAGAAAAGCATAAGCTTTAGCATAAAAGAACACGTCTTTCCATAATGACTGAAAAAAGAGGATGGGAATTGACCTGTAGACACCTCTTTAAAGAAAAATGAGATCTCCCTTTCTGCTGATTGAGTAGAATCCGAACCATGAACACAATTCTTTTCTGAATCTAACCCACACAGTGCTCTTATGCTGAAAAAGAAACCAGAACTAATAATTATGAAATCCTACAAAGAACTATTTGACAGATACAGTCATGAGATTTTTATTAATTGAATTCAAGGATCAAACATTAAAAGACAAAGTGAAAAGGGAGAAGGTACCATATACTTATAAGACAAACAAAAGACAAAGACAGAAAAAGAGATACAAGCACAAAGAGGATTAAAATGAGAACATAAATGACCTGTGGGGATGACTAATCTTAGCCTTGCGAGCATCAGTTGGCCCAATTAGAGTGCGCCAATCGACAACAGCATTTTCCTTCTCCAAAACCATAACCAACACTGGACCACTGGTAGCACCAAAGTCATACAGAGAGAGAAAACATTGTCAAAGTAATTACTATAGACTATTCAATACCATCATAGAAGCAACCTTAGTACCTTACTATGCAAAGTAATTTCAAGATCATTCAAATTCAATATGATGAGAACTACAACGAAAACCAGTTGACAAGGCCATCAGTTTATGTAATTTATCACTCGTTTGTAAAAATAGATAGCCAGAAATTCCAATACAAAGGGTATGGAAAAGTTTGGGCAGGGCTCATGAGTCACAACAGAGACTTCTACCGGATGACTTCTCCAAAAGAACTCAACACCTCCAACAACAAGGCTCTAATAAGCTCCAAAGAACCATAGTACAGAAATTAATGGTTTCATGAATTGAGTAAATAAAGCCATCAGTCAACAAATTAGTTGAGGAAATACTTAAAGCATGACTATGCTTTTCATAATTTTAGCATCTCAACTCTTTCCATGGGTATTAGATATATATCTTTATAGCATATATCAGCATGATAGAGGTTGCTTGGTAAATTATTTTATGAGCTAGGAAAGATGTGACTTTCTTCAATCCAGCCATTTATCAAAAGGATGCAGACAACTAATATGGAGCTTGCCAAAGAATAAATGCCAGCACTAGAACAGCAGGCAATCCACTCAAGAACCAATTTTCATGACCTTAATTTCCATATTATTATTATTATTATTATTATTATTATTATTTTAAAGTAATTAAAAGTAGCATGTGACAAATCACAAAAACATAATAGATACCTCGTCATGTATTTGACAAGGCTAGAAAAGAAGCTCCTCGTAGAGTGCTCAGCATAAAAGCTTGCAGCACTGTCCTCATCAAGTTGAACAACCTTCTCCTTGAAAATGATGAAACCAGATTCCAGAATGACATTCTTTATCCTATCAGTGTAGTTCCCAAACAATCCATCTGGTTTTATCATAGCTAATGTTTTCTCATTCCGTATACTCCCATTGCTTGAAGACCTGTATTCCCCAACCATTAACATAGCAGGCCAATAAGATTTAAAAATAATAATAATAAAAATTTGACAAGACATTGACATAGAAGTCCCATGACAAAGTTTTCCTCCAAATGGAGACATCTCCTCTAAACTATTACATGGCATTTCAAACAACTGTCGACGTGTATTTTAATCACATGACTCATTAAGGCATTTAAACAAACCACATGACCATTAAATAAGTCATGTAATTAAAAGCACACAAATAGTCATTTGAATTACCATGTAGTAGGTGGAAAGAAATTCATGCAAACTAGTTTAGAGGAAATTTTGTTGAAGCCCCCCACACCAAAAAAAAAAAAAAAGGGTTGAAACGAGAAAAATACAAGTCATTCACAAATTTCTTGTCAAAAAAAGGTTCAGATGAAGTTAGAAACAGAATTAGTGGCATCATTAAAACTGGGAGATGACTCCTAAATCCTAAAACAACAACAACAATCAAGTCTTAGTCCCAAATTTTTTGGGGTCGGACGACTCCTAAACCCTAACAAATCAAATTTCAATATTTTGTTTCTTTCATCAACTCCTTTTTTAATAAAAATTTTCCTTTTCAAGTAATGCATAGGCATGTAATCTCACAAATAGATTTGGACCTCTTAAAATAAAATAAAATAAGACCATAAATCCCATATAGAATCTCTTTCATGCTTTTATTTCATTCTACGGATTTCCTTAGCGAGTAAAGAAAACAGAAATGCAATTCAATTTCTGTATATTGATTGTAAACAACTAAATACTTTCATTCTCGTAACCTTTTTTAGTCTCCCTAATATGATATATGACACTATCTGAGTGCTTATTCTAAGCTCATGAGCAACAATTCTGTTAGCAACCAAACTGAATATAAAAAATTCAAACAGAGTATTTGTACACTTCAATGCTCTAAAATTTCCAGAAATTTTCTCAGAAACCAAACAAAGCAATTCAATACAACACTATCTGAGTACCTATTCTTAAGCTTGTGAGCTAAAATTTTCTTAACAAAGCATTTTCAAATACAGCAAATTCAAAACCAGAGAATCCATGCACTATAATACTTTGAATTTCCAAATGTTACTTCTCTTTTCTTTTCCCAAATTTTCTCAGCAGCCAAATAAAGCAATTCAATACGACACTATCTCAGCACTTATTCTAAAGCTCATGAGCTACAATTCTTTTAGCAACCAAACTGAGCATAAAAGTTCAAACAGAGTATTGGTACACTTCATTGCTCTAAAATTTTAAGAATTTTTCTCAGGAACCAAACAAAGCAATTTAATACAACACCATCTGAGTACTTATTCTTAAGCTCATGAACTAAAATTTTCATAACAAAGCATTTTCAAGTAGAGCAAATTCAAAACCAGAGTAGATACACAATAACACTTTGAATTTCAAAACGTTACTTCTCTTTTCTTTTCCCGAATTTTCTCAGCAGCCAAACAAAGCAATTACTGATTATCAAATTCAAAAGTATATATGAAACCCTAACTTTGTTTACCAGCAAGGGAAAGGCACAGAGAGCAGAAGGAAGAAGCATAGAAATTTCGCGAGGAACGGAACGATTCGAAGCGTCATTTGAAGATGCACACTGCAAAAATCAATTTGAAAATTAAAAAAAAAAAAATTCCTCAAATTCAATTAAAACAGAAAATAATGATAATAACAATTCGGAAAATGCAAAGAAGAAATGGAAAATACGCAATGGATCTTTTTTCTTTCGAGTTTCCTGATTTCAAAAAGCTGTGTTTGGTTGCTAAGAAAATGGAGGAAAAGAAAAGAAATTATATAATGGCTTTACTAAGTCTAAGGCAATCAATTAGAAAATTATTAATATAATAATAAGCGTAGAGTTTTGTTGTTATATTAAAGTACCTGTAATTGTGAGGAAGAATAACCACAAGGAAGAGAATGAAACTTCTTGCCATTGAATAAGAGAGAGAGAGAGAGAGAGGTGAGCGGGAAAATGGAAAGAGGGAAAGATTTTTGGTGAGAGAGATTGGATTTATCAATTGCGTAAAGTGTAGCTACTTAATTCTACCACATAAATTGCGGCAATTATCTTATGTGTGATTTCTGAACCAAAAAAAAAAAATATATATATATATATAGGTCAAAATGGCGAAATACCATCAATTTTCGAAATAGTTGGCAAAAAAACACTATTTCGGAGATGAGAGATGCTACGTTTACAACAATTTTATAATATTTTTACAACAAATCACAGGTGGTTAGTTGTTATTGGTTCAAATTTGAAACTAACACTAATATTATTTTTTTGCTCCAACAATAACAACCAGTAACAACCTGCCACTTAGGATTTGTTGTAAAAATATTGTAGAAATATTGTAGACATATCATTTCTCTTCGGAGATAAATGGTGATCTACCACTTTTTTAAGTACTCGAGTTTGGTGAACTCGAGTACTATATTTTATAGCTCCACCGTGGCTCGATGACATGGCATTTGGGAATTCAAAAATTCCAAACAGTACTCGAGCTTCCTGAGCTCGAGTACTGTATAGTGTGATACCTGAGTCCACTAAACTCGGGTATCAATTTGTATTCACCCCAATTGCTTCAGCAGTCATGCAAGTCAGTCAATACAAATTAATACTTGAGTACGGGAAGCTCGAGTATTGTGTTCAGTACTCGAGTCCACCAAACTTGGGTATCAGTCTGTATGCCAATTTATGGAGAATGCACAACAAATCTTTACGTCCATCTAGTTCTGGGGTTGTGGCTGCCCATCTAACTAAATTCACTGAAAGGTCCACTTGGCTAGAAGCTCATGCTCTCTCTCTCTCTCTCTCTCTCTCTCTCTCTCTCTCTCTCTCTCTCTCAATAAAAAACAAAGAAAGAGAAGTCCCCATATATGTTTTTTTTCTTTGGTTTTGGTTAGCCATCTAACTCAAATCATTAGAAACAGTATACAATGGCCCCAATGGTTTCTTTAATCAGTTGGTTTCATCTTCTTCTTTTTGCTTTTTGAAGAAATTCACATATATATATATATATATATATATTCCCAATTGGTTGATTTTCTTCCCCCTACACCCCCTCCCTTCATTATTATATAATATTATATTATATTATGACATGCCTAAGGTTTTTTAATACTTACATGTAAATGGGCGGTATATGGAAAGGCTGTTTATAAAATCGCCAGCATCATAATTCATTCAGCACCCAACTTATATGGTAACCTTGAGAACTTAGAGGTGGTATTATTTGGGCATTTTCACTTAATCCCAGTGTTAATTTGTATAATTATTTTTTTCGAAACAGTTCTATTTGTTTTAGAACTTAACATCCCTCCAAGCTAAACAGAAAATTTTATGAACTTGTTAAACTGTCCAATAATGCATAATTCATTGCAATTTGCAAGTTGTTGCTCTTTACATACTAAGATTCACCCCCATCACCCCCCCCCCCCAAAAAAAAAGAGAGAAAATCTCCCCTGCCAGTAATAGTATAATGCGTGGGAAGCAGTCATCACCCATGCTTTCTCATGCATTTCTGAAATTGGAGACCCCCACTTTCAACATGTAATCAGCTGCTACAACCTCCAAGTCCTCTAGCTGGTATTCATCTTCAACACCATCATCCTCTGTCTCACCAGTGGTTGGATCAACCTAATAGTATCGCCAAATGCATTAGTTAATAAAACGACTATGATTTGTTTGATATTATCAGTGCTTCAGGTGTCAGTACCTTGCCTTTCAATTGTGAATCGGTGCAGCAAGTTTGATATTATCTACAACATGACGTTACAACTGAATAGCTAGCGCACGACGATGTCATGTTCATAGAGTTATTTTGATTAATTCATAAAAGTACACTAAATATTCATCAATTAATAGTTTAAAAAGAAGCTCGAGAGGAAGAATCAGTTCCCGTAGTCCTGATATTGCTGGATTCTTTTAACAAATCAAATGAAGTGAAAGAATGAGGAAGGAGTATGACATTCATTTATGTGCCAGCATTTTCAAGTAGAGTCTTGGTTGGTGCTACCTGCATATAATGGAAGTAAAAACAAAATTAAGGTCGGCAAAATTTTACCTGCTACATATTTACAACACTATTGTTGCCAAAAAAAAATGCTGGAAGCTCCATGAGAGATTTCTCAGGTGGTAAAGCAGAAATGCATTAGAATTAACAAATTCATGAGAAGATAGAAGTTGTATCAATTATAACATGAGTTGCAGACTGAAAATGAGAGTTTTTTTAATATATGCACAAAAATATAGTTCAATCATTGAGTGATATGTTAGAAGCTGAATGTGCAAAAAAATATGAGTACTAAAACAATTTGCATCAGGACTACAAAAATTTCAAAGTATAAAGTGTTTTTGGAATGCTAGTTGACTGGAAATTGGTGATATGGTATGCTTCAAGTTCCATTTAATTTACTTACATAGGCCTTTCACAGTTATTAAGGGAATGGACAAAAGGAATATATTGACAATAAATGTGAACTTTTGGTTCGAAAATAACAAAAATAAACTTAAAAGGATAAAAATCACAATTTGATAAACTTTAAAGGCTATAATTTGTATTTTGATAAAAAAAAAAACAATTATACATACGATATATTTAATTAATATATAAAAGACAATTTAGTAGCTAAGAGTATTGTAATTCAATTGGTTGGTACCTATTGGTATTATTATTAATGAAGACATTCAAGATTAAAATTTTTTCTCTCCCATGGTAATTATCGAATTACAAAAAAATAAAATAAAAAAAGAAGGAAGAAAGAAAGAAAGACATTTAAAGATGTGTAGACAAAATATATCTAATTTAATGAGAATTTGTTTAAGAGAAGAACAAATCAAATTTAATCAAAATTTTTTTAGGGTTTAATTGTTTAATCTTAAAAGACAATGAACTAACCCTGTTTAGCATTTTTATAACTCTAAAATTCAAATTAAATTATATATAGTAAAAAAAAGAGCTTTTGATTTTTTTTTTCATTATCAAACCTAGGGTTCGATTCGATTAATTAGCAATCGATTAAAATAATTAGATTATCTCTTCTCTCACTTCTCTCACAGTCTCTCTCTTTTCTCCTCCAATATTTTCTCTAAACAAAAACAATGCTGAGTACTTCGACTTTTGTGTGTGTGTGTGTGTGTGTGTTTGGATCTGTAAAACTATTTGTTGATTTGAGTAAAATTTGTATGGATTTTCAGTGGACTAGGAATTTAACTAGGGTTTTGTAAATTTTGTTCGGTTACTGATTTGCTTTATTCTAATTTGATCTTTGTTGTTGAATTTTTTCGATGAACCGTTTGGTCTTCACTACTCATTTGATCTGTTGAGTTGATTTTGCTTTTGAGTTCGTTTGATATGTATGTATATTTGTGTTATGTTTGTGTGTATATGTGTACATACTATGTATATATTTAAGCTTTGCTGAAATTAATGCTATTTGTTTCATATTGTTTTGTCGGTTTTGTATTCTATGACTAGGTTTCTGTGTTTGTGTGGTTGGCTTCAATGTTTTGCTTAATGAAATGATTTGGGACATGAAACTTTCTGAACTTTGTTCTTAGTTTTTAATTGCCTTAATTTAAAGCTTTGAGAACTTCTGATTTGTTCACTTGATTGTGGTTTACTTTTATGCCAAAATGAGTTGTGCTTAGAAAAGATGTATTTTCTTTTGGGGAAAACAAAAATTCTAATGTAAAGTTCACATCGTTTGTAAATCTCTGTAAGCTGAAATTTTATTTTAGTCTACCACCAAGAGTATTTAAGTTTTTTTATTTTGGGTTGATTGTCTTTGATTTAGGTATTTGGGTTATTGGTTTTGATTAAGGTTGAATGATGAAGATGGAACTGTAGTAGGATGATTAATTTGAAGAGCTATGTTTTTCAAAATTCAATTTTATTCAACAAATTCATCAGATTTCTTGTTTTGTCTCTTTGTAATATTCTCTCTCTCTCTCTCTCTCTCTCTCTCTCCCTCTCTCTCTCTCTCTCTCTCTCCCTCTCTCTCTCTCTCTCTCTCTCATGTTTTTATTGGTATAATGGTTGAAAGAATAATATAAGAATTGGTATCCTTTGTGAAAATAGGCCAACCCTAAGTGTTTGACAAAAGTCTCAATGAAATTAGAATCAGTGTAGATTAAAGGCTTGGTAAAAAATTTACATCTGTTTTGTGAAAGTCCTCTATTTTGGATTGGTAAAAATTAGAATATGTTTGGATTGGTTGAAAAAGTGAATTTTGTGATTCTTTTAGAATCAGTGTGGAATATGTTTGGATTGGCAAATCAGCCTTTCCTTGATTCTTTTAGCTTTTTCCTTTAATGTGAGATTGATTAACTAAATATTTATTTAACTAGCTTTTTCTTTTAATGTGAGGTTGATTAATTAAATATTTATTTAATTATCCCGTGCATCGCACGGGTTAGTGACTAGTTTAGCTGAAACTGAATTTTTTTTACTGAAAGTACTGTAAATAAAGTTAAAAGGTAGCTGAAATAGTACAGTGTGACCTATGAATAGTAACAAAAATAAGCTAAATAGTAAAATAAAAAAAATAAAAATAAAAAAAGCTGGTTTTTTAAGTCAATGCCAAACACAAATGTCTAATTTGCAATCTAAAAAATGAGAAGGATTGTGTCAATATTTGCCAATAACCCTCACTTTGAAGCATTTTACAACAACTAACATTAGAACATTAGAACAAAAAGTCCTTTTTTTTTTCTTTTTTTTTTTTAAGGCTAAAATGTTGCATCCACTTGGATTGACTGAAATTCCTCTAATTTTCAAATTTATTCCACATGTAACAGTTATGGTGAGCTTCTAGCTAAAAAGGAGGTCAAAGACTCAAAGGCAAGCCATGTAATACTCATGGTCATGGGTAACCAATAGGCCCCCATATTTTGCAGAACAACCAAGTACTCCTTCCGTTTTCTTGATTTGCAGATTATTAATTTACCATGGGTAACCAGTAGGTCTCCAAACGCATGGCCTCATCATCATGAGATTAATTGTAACATATACAAATGATGCAAACCTGCCCCCCCATTTCACTTGCCCTCATAAGCACCTTCCCTGAACTTGCAGCATTATATGGAGAATTTGGTGATGTTCGAGCAGGAATTTGTCATGATATACACTTCCCTGGACTTGTTGCTGCATTATAAAGAGCAAAAGGTTCTCCATTTTTGTTGAAATAATAGTAGTTTTTTCAGTATATTATACAAGATATGTATTGAATGCCTGCAGGTGCTCATATAATATGCTATTCTGTGGCCTTTAACATTAGCACTGGTGAACTGTTATGGGGATTGGGAAGTGATGCAGAGGCCAAGGTAAGAATCAATAAATCTAAAGGCACAATTATTTTCACATTTGTTGAAGTAGCATGGTGTTGGAGTGATTTGTGCTATTAAAAGTAGTGTCAATAATAAGCTCCTGTGAAGGTGATGTTACTCTAATCACAACTTAACAAGTCAATAGTTGTGTAAAAACTAGTTAATTTTTTTGTGGTCTTAGCATTAGTCAGTAAGAATATACAGGCTTCTTCTGCTCAAATGTTTTTTTTCCTAAGTTGAGTGTACAAAAACCAATTATAGCTGAATTATATATATATATATAAATACTAATTTTATTTCAACTCCATATACAACGAATTGTTCTAAATGGAACAAAGTTGATCAAGTGGACAGAATAGGACTGAATAGGAACAAGGTGGACGAATATGACCTAATAAGAATGAATGGACAGAATGGATCAAATAGGACTAAATATGATCGAATAGGACCAAAGTGGACCGAATAGGACCAATATGGACTGAAAATGACCAAAGTGGACAGAATAGACTGAATAGAACCAAAGTGAACAAAATAGGCCGAATAGGATCAAAGTGGACTGAATAGACCGAAATAGACTGAAGTAGATCAAAGTGGACAGAATGGACTGAATAAGACCAAATAAAACCAAAGTAGAGAGAATGGACCAAATAGAACTAAAGTACATAGAATGGACTGAATAGGACCGAAGAAGACTGAAGTGTACTTAAGTGGACTGAATGAACTGAATAGGACCGAATAGACCTCATAGGACCAAATTGGACCGATTAGGACAGAATGGACTGAATAGAACCAATGTGAACCAAATAAGACTTTTGAATATTTATCATTTTTATTTCTTTTTTAGGGCACATATTTCTAATTTCTAATGTCTATTTTAATATTTTCTTTGTATTTTTTTTACTCAAAACTAAAGAGTTTAGCCTAAATATAATAAAATTTCATACTTTTCAACCCAAAAATTAAGGGAAAAAAAAAAGAATTTTTGAGCTAAACTTGAAAAGAAATCCTACAAAAAGAATCACTATAAGGCGCAATTAATCTAAAATTAACTAAACGGGGACCAAAATTGATCGAGTGGACCGAATTATAGCGAGTAGACCAAATTGGATAGAAGTGGACTTAATTGGACTAAATAGAAATTGTTTAATTTTTAGGGAGAGCAAAATATCTTTAAAAAATTTTAGAGAAAAAATTATATATTATATTACAATAAAAAATAATTATTTATTTCCACACATCTTGTGGGTCTACGACTAGTTAGAGATAAAAATAAGAAGTAAGGCATTTCAGGAATATTCTTTTCATTTTGTTGCTAAGAATTTCATATTAGCAGGTCATGTTTTAGCTGTTGATGCTCAATCTATAACAGAAACGACATTATGGCTTAAGGAGTTTCCTTTATATTTTATTACCCCATGCACAAGCTGTCTAGTTTTTCTATTTGAATGAGCCTCAACTATTTTTATTCTTTAATTTAAATAAGACTCTCACCATGATTATTATTGGTTGATGTTTGAAACGTCCTAAGCATTTCTTTTTCTTTCTTAGATTATCGCATCCACTTACGCCTAATGGCAGAAAGTTTTATGATTTTGATAGCAGTTAATCAAATGATATAATGGATACCAATAACTCACTCTAATGGTCCGTTTAGATTAGGAGGAGTAGAGTAGAATTGACCCAAAATTAGCATATTTTCAGCAAACTTTTCTCTACTCCCCCTCCCTTACTCCTTAATCCAAGCGGACCCTAAGTCAGTACGATAGTGAAGACATTTCAAAGAGTTCCCGAAGTTCTTTTAAATAGTAAAACATATGAAAATTATCAGGCACATAACATAAGTTGATTGCCTTTTCTTTTCTTTTTTTTTTTAATTATCAAAGTCAAAACCTTGATAATTACCAGCTGCAAACAAGTACACGCACATTTATTAACTTATATTAACTTGTTTTCTTTTGCTAATTTATCAAAAAGAAAGGATAAAAAAAAAAAAATTGACTTGAAAGTGTAAGTTAAGAGACTTGTTGCTCAATTGACACTTACTCATATTTCTAATAAAGACTTTCAGGATATAAATCCCCCCAACTATCGAATTACCAACAAACAAAAAAGTTTACATCTAATTAGCCCTATTAAGAATATAAATTATATTTAAAAATAATAATAATATAACAGGACCATAGATATTTAGCTGTTTATTTTCTTTTGGTAATTTATCACAAAGGGGATAAAAAAATTAGACTTAAAAGTGTACATTTATTATCCTTTCTATCATGACATCAAATATTCAAATCTTCATCCTCTGTTGTGCAACTATCAACTTATCAAAAAAAAAAAAAATGTTTGTTTCTCATAATATATATATATATATATTGTGATGAAATGAGCCCAAATTCTGAGCCATGGATTTCTTTCGCTCTTCTCAAGGAAAATTATGAACTATGGCCACTGGGCTAGGCCTTGACATACAAAAACAACATTTCACACAAAATGCTATACTTTCACATCGGGTGAAACTGTTAAATTACTGATTATCTCAAAATGTTAAATTATTAGGGTACGATAAATTCAATCATTTAATAATATACTTCTAACACTTCCCCTCACGTGTGGGCTCAAACTTCCTTTTAATAGGTTCTAAGTTCATCCTATTAAAAGGAAACAAGGATGAACTTAGAACCTTCTGTTCTAATACTATGTTAAATTACAGATTATCTCAAAAATTTAAATTATTGAAATATAATAAATTTAATCATTATACCAAATACTTCGAACAAGAACAACATTCATTGATCATTGTTAGTCGTCATTAGTTCTGAAATCAAGGGCACAAAATAGATTTCCCTAAAATTTTTGGGTTGATGAAATATGAGTCTAGTCAGAAACAGTGACAACAAAAAATGGAAAACAAATAAAAAAAATCAATTGACCATTCAATGACAATGCTGCTGCTAGCTTGGTATATTTTCACACACAAAGCCTATTTACATATTTATATATTTTTTGTAATGAGCAATACACAGGAACTTCTTGTACTTTTTTCTTTGACTACCTTTACATTGTTTATTAGAAACATGAACAGAGCTCATAACAGCAATTGATACACTCAACACAGGCAAGGGCAGCGCAGAGTTGCGTTAAAACAACTGCACATTGGTTATTCACATATGAACAAGCCTGGATGCAACACATGCAACAAAAACGATCAGCTAGTTGGCTACAACAGTTGGAAGCAGCCTTAACCAACAGATCTGCAGGATCAGATGACTTTAATTTTTCAAATCCTGGTGGAAGATTCTGTGCTGTTGCAGTCAAGTTACCAAAACCAACTCCTAATTTTCCCAAGAATATGTTCTTCGGGCCCTCCGACTCCACCTTCTTTTGCAGTTTTAGTTTCTTGTATGCCTGTTTTAGTGGAATTTAAGGAAATCAGTAATTGTGCATGCTTACCATAATATAAATAAATTTCTTGTGGAGTAATGTCTTCGTATGAAATAGTCAAAGCCACAAAAGAACATTAGTGTACATATAAATTCTCATGTAATACTAATTATTCCACAGAAACTTTCATCAATTTGGATTTACTTTCTGAAGTGATTCATCTGAATTGTTTTTCTATTTTCATAAAACATGATTGACATCCTCAACTTCTCCAAATTCATACCTTCATGTTCTTATGGTTTGCTCTATCAGAAATGTGACATTCCAAATAGGACAATCCACATAAAACTACAATAGAAAACTTTAAGAGCATAAAAAACTAATGCATGTGAACAAATCAAACTGTGTTTTTATTTAATGGATCGTATAGGAAAAATAATAATATATAGGCAATTTACAGTTATGCGAGCTTGATAGTAATGTCAGATGAAATTAGGAATAATTTGAATAATCATTTATGAATGCTTCTATTATACATCTTTTCCCCATATAAGAAGAATTAGAGAATCAAGACAAGCAACTCAGGGCATGTTAAAACCTGGCTGAAAACTTACATGCAGGAGCAACTAGTGATATAAACCAGGCAAACACATACCTCTTGCAACAAAGAAGGATCAGGTGCTTTCGTCCCTTTATCAGTTTGAACCAAAATCATGCGGGTATACTCACATGGAACCCCAGTTTGTATGCTTATCTTGGCAACCTAAAACAAACAGCTAGGAATTATTGACTTTAAAACAAATATGTAAATTAGGATTACATAAAGAAAAAGAACAAATATCCCTTTTTATATTATTGGCACTGGTATATACCAAGACTGCCATAACATCCAGTAGTCAGAAAGGTATGGCAGATCTGAGGTAAGTTTTTAGTATGGTTGAAATGATCAAACCAAGGCTAATGCAACTTCTTAGGTGGGACTTTGAACTTCAGCAAGTCTATAATCATCACACCTTGCCACTGGAAGTTTGTCTTAATTCTTAAACAAACTTTCTCCCCTCTCAAACATTTCCCTGCCTCCCTAACAACGCTAATATCTTTTCTTTTTCTGGACTTCTTGTAGATTACTGTCATATTTAGAGCTGAATGTTCATTCATAAATAGAATGTTCCTATTTGATTGCTCTAAATGTTCATTCATAAGTAGAATGTAACTATGTTATTTTATTATGATTAATCCAATATGTAACAAATTCCATGGACAACAAACCTTCTCTTCCAGTTCTTTAGTTCCTAACAACCATGCTTGAGCTGTGAGCATATCAATATGTCTCCTCGCAAGTACCTGCTGACATTAACAATACTTAGAGAAGAAAATGCAGTTGTAGCCGGAAATACGAATAGGTACATTAATGGTGGTAATGCACCTCATCAACTTTACATTACTCTTCATTCAGAGGATGTGTGTTATAGACTTAAATTTAAGCAATGACAAATCAATAACAAGTCCGTAATTTAGAACTACTTCAGAAACTAGGGGAATGACATGATTTTTTATTGGATGTCTAAGCTGCTCTAAGCCTAATAGTAAAATCTAGCTTGAGGAATGATAGAAACACCTTGTGTGGAGGGAAGCAAACATCATAGGGTATATATCTGATTTTAGGGCAGATCATCACAATAAAATAGTTTGAAGATGCAACTTTATTTCTGGAAAACATATATAAATTTCTTCCCAACGCAAAACTCAACAAAGGAATAAGAATACAATTAGAGAATAAAGACTTCACAGCATTGATCAGCTTCACTACGGAACCTAAAGTGGATATATCTTCTTGAGAAGGTCAAATTTCACCTTGCTTTAAGTAAAAAATTTATAAGAAAATATTTTACTTCTTTATTTTGATTTTCTAGTTATCATTGGCTATTAACTATGATTGAGTGAACTTAACTATGAATTAAAATTAACTTGTCTCTCATAAAAGGGGCAATGTCAATAATTATAATGCATGCAAAAGGTTAAAACATTACTCTTTCAAGTGGAACATCCTTAGCTCTTTGCACCTTCAGTTCTATTACAAAATTGTTCATATCTGCCAAGGTACCACTAATTTTGACTGTGTCTGGAAAACCTCCATCGTATCTTCCTGATACAATCAATGGACTTCGAGAAGAAAGGTCTGGAATATGAGATGGAAATAACTGCAATGAGACATAGGAAGGATTATTGTAGGTCACTTTGCAGTCAAAGATCTCCAAGTAGACAATTATATGAAGATTCCCTCCTAGTAACAATAATATACATGATCTATAAATAAAATAGACACATGATATTTTGAATCCTCAAAAGACAAGCTGAATAGTTCAACCCAGGATGAGCATGAAAAAAGATTTCCAGTTAGGACAAGCATACCTCAAGTGAATCAAGATCTACCAATGTGTCCATCTTTATATTGGCAAGAATTACAGATGAAGCACTAGCAAATAATCTTTGCATTCGAAAGTTAATTGTATCTAGAAAAAGAAAAAAGTAACATAAGATTGTAAAATATATCCATACAATTCTTAAATTACAAAAACTGATATATTCAGGACAAGGGGGGAAATTTGTGTCTTCCCTAAAATGCCAGTTACATCATTGATAAATGACCAGGTAGTTTTAGGTTTTTTTTAACAATATAGTTGCTGTGTATTGCAGGAGTAGAGAATCACACTTCTAGGGAAAAGTATAGCAAATAATATTCTTTAAAAAATAAATAAATAAATAAATTTGCAATGATGCTAAAACTGGTTTTATTATTATTAAAATAAATAAATTTGCAATGCTGCTAAAACTGGTTTTATTATTTGCAATGATGCTAAAACTGGTTTTATTATTATTAAAATAAATAAATTTGCAATGCTGCTAAAACTGGTTTTATTATTTGCAATGATGCTAAAACTGGTTTTATTATTATTAAAATAAATAAATAAATAAATAAATTTGCAATGCTGCTAAAACTGGTTTTATTATTATTAAAAAAAAAAAATTATCATCCTACTGATAAAGAAGAAAACTTACCTGCATCATATGCAGCATCATAGTGACCCCTTCCAATGTGTGCTAACTTTTGCAAGAAGTAATGGTTACAATATGAACCTGGAAAGTTATTCCATTCAATAACTTAATTGACAATATTCAAAAGAAAAAAAAAAAAAAAACGCAAGGTGCATCACATAAATAAACTTGGATTAGTAAACAGCAAAAGGAATTCATGGAATGCTATTATACAAATTAATAGATATGTGGCAGCATCATAGGGAACTGGATGAGAGATCAGCTAAATTGGTTTTACCATGCACAGTGAAGAAAAACAATGCATTGCACCAATGCAGAAAGATCAAGTTAAAGGTGTTGCAGAGACCGAAGGACCAGTAGCATATTGTCAGAGAGTGCAAACATATCGCCTAAGATTTAGCATAGACAAGGCAATTCCAAACAGCTGGGAATGGAAATGAGTTGAGTAGATTACATGGAACAACAGGAAATTAATAGCAAGCAGAAATGGATTTGCAGACAGATGATGTGGTTTTGGACTTGGTGATTTGCAGTTGAAATGATTTATAATGCTGGCAAAGATAGATCATTGAACCAAAAACATCAAGATAGAAAGAGTTAGTTGACAACAAGTGAGACTTCAAAACCAAAAAGCTCACCTATGCCAAAAGTACTAATGCGCGGACAAATTGATTGCTCACTTTTGAGATAGTCTATCATATTATTACAAATCTGCTTTTCATCTTCAACAGCCCCATCAGTAACGAGGAAAATGAGAGGAATTGAATCGATTGTCTTGGCCAACAACTTCATTGCCTAAATAAAGCAGATCACAGTGAAAATTTTGTATTAAATTTCCATCTACAAAGAAAGGCAAGAGCGGTTAATTAAAAATTTTATGTGAAGTATGCCACAAATAAGTAGTAATAAAATTGCAGAGATATTCATATCATCTAAGCCATCAAACTTCTGGAGAACTTCTTGCTTTAAAGACAAATGTTTCTTAATAGTTGTTATTATACAATCTATTTACAACATAGCTGTTCCATTCATGTATGAGATGTACAAAGTGTTAACCACTAAAAGCTGACAAGAGGCTGTGTATGTCGTTGTAGCGAAACACCTCTTACAGATTCTTCTAGACATATATGCAGTTAGGTGGACCAAAATAGTAAATAAATAAATAAGTGCTGCACTAGTCATCTACTTGTTTTGTAACATATTATTTTTCATATGGGATGGATCATGAAGTAAGCAAGGTTCAAACAGAAGTCAATTGGTAGATTGTTTGACTTTCCTCTCTCTCTCTCTCTCTCTCTCTCTCTCTCTCTCTCTCTATATATATATATATATATTTCAAGCAACAAGTTATGTAGTTCAAAATTGGATGAAATCTCAATTAACGAAAAAATGTGAACGTGATGAGCTTAATAATTAGAGTACATTTGAATGTAACTTGGAACATGTTCCAAACTAGGTTTACCTCATTTAGGGGAAGCAAAATGTTTGTACTACCATTCCCAATCAAATTAGTTCCAACCCAGTCTATAGCATTGGAAATAGCTTCCTTCGTTGCCAGCTTCATTGTTGACGAGAATAAGCGTACCTCTTCATTAAAAGCTATTATGTTAAAACTATCTTCAGGATTGAGCTTGGAGAGTGATGCCACTAATGCATTCTTTGTATATTCAAGAGGATCTCCCTTCATGCTTTCACTTATATCAATAAGAAACACAACCTCCTTTTTGAAAACCTATCAAATTCACTAAATAGAGTAAAAAGTATTGCAATGCATTTTTTTTTTTTTTAAATGTCTATACGGTACAATAAGGTGTGGGACTCTCAGTCCTTGAGGACCCTAATAGCAAAAAAAGCAAGGATGGCTAGAGTTCCATTAGCAGAATATCTGTCCTCTGAACTAATATATACATTAATTCTTTTCTAGTTGACTAGTTTCCCTCAAATTTAGCCTCTAAAGGAAATCCGGTCCTTCTCTCAGGCTTTAATGTTGTAATCATTACTACCTATAAAAAAATTATAAAAAGAAAATAAAAAATAAAACCTAGCATTTTTACGATCATTCTTCAAACACCAAAAAGAACAATCACATTAGAATTTATTTGACTGTGAAAAGTCATGAAAATTTATTTCTTTAAAGGATATCTTGTTCTTCTCTCTTTTCTTTTTATTGTGATCATAATTATCTATTGATTTAAGAAGTTAAACTATGACCAAAAACAAAACAAATCTACCATTTTTGTCATCCCTCTTTAAACACAATAGAACCCTTACATTAGAATTTATCAGGAAGTGAGAAGTCAAGAAAATAGACACCCAGAAATGGAGACATCTTTAAAAAAAATTATTTATTTTTATTTTTAAAAAAGGTGAAAAGAAGAAAGTAGTAGGTTAATGCTAACAAACCTTCCTACTCTGAATATTTCCAGGGAAAAGATAGAAGCAAAACGTCTCTCTTTGATCAAAATCACGCAGAAATGGAGATTGCAGGAGCACACCACCAAAGAAGTCAATTGAGGTAAACTGTGAAGACAATAGCCCGTATGAGATAAATCATTCTAGCACCTGGTATGTTACCAATTTGTGACCACTAACAATCTAAACTCAACCCTCTTATAGTGATGCATCTATTCACTCACAAAACAACCAATTTGTGTAATGCACATTGGGAAATATTCATTCACAAAACAAACAATAGTTCAGAGTCTTACAGTGTATGAGAAACTGAAGTCCGAACTTGACCATGTCGGTACTTGAGCTTCATATAAGAAGCTTAATTTACCATCTTGACGCTTTAGTTCCTAGAAAGTCATGAAAATCAAGTTATTTGAAGTGTATTTAGAGGCTTGAACAAAATTTATGACAAAAACTTACCTTAAGAGGATGGCTGGCATTTGTCCATAAAACTTCTCTACCAGTACCAGAGTTCACTTTCAATGAAATCTTCTCTCTTTTAGAAATTTTCTTCCCAAAAGGATTGACATATGCTGGAAAACTAAATGGTACATTGAGGCAAAACTGGCCATCATTGTATGCTAATTTCTGAGACCAATTGATCTTAACTGAGAGTGTGGAGCCTCCTTTAACCTAATATATTAACATAATAAATATATTAACATAATAAAATTTTAAATCATTGATTCCAAACTTCAATTAAGCATTGCATGCACTAAATAGTAACCTTTGGAACTTTTAGAGTGTATATCTGGCCTTTGAGAAAGCGTCCGTCTTCAACTTTAGGCACTTTTTCCACGTCTTCCATATCTTCCATTGTAACCAACTGGGCTTGATAAGATCTTCCATCAACTTCTACCTCGACACCTAGAAGTGAACCCTGTTAGCCACGTCATGTTATTTTTATGAGAATTTAGAATAAAGTATTAAGGAGAAAGACTAGTCTGCAGGTATGTCAAACAAGTTAATAACATGTCATCAACATATGATCACACAAAATATACAAGTTCAGATCAACAACAACAACAACTAATTCATAGTCCCAAAATTATAATGTCAGCTATATATGAATCTCAATAGACTAATCCAGATAATTCATATTTATTTTTCTCCATCAATCTACCTACCTTATCCAAAATCATACTCTCTATTGCCTTCTTAATTACCTCCACTTGTGTCATTACCTAGTATCATTTTTTGTTCACAGCCAATGCAAGTTCAAGACAAGGAAGGTTATTGTATGTTTACAACCAACATTAAAATCTAGCGGACAAGATTTGGCTCCAAACACCAATAGGAAGATGACATGTGTTCTATCATATGCAATACATATAACTCACTTTGTTGGGTTAATTATGTTATGACTTATGTGCATTACACACGACAAAGACTAATGTCATCTTTCTATTCGTGGTTGGAATCGAACTTTGTCCAAGTTTAGTCTTTTCTTGTGAATAAAATTTAAGGTAAACTACATATTTGATTATTATTTTTTACACTATTATTTCAGTTTGGTCCATAACCTTTCAACTGTGTCAGTTTAGGTCTCTAACATTTCAATACTGTATCAATTTAATCCCTACTATTATCTCTTGGATGAAAATTATTGACATGACAAACGGCAAAAATAAAATAAATTAGTTTCCGTTGATGTGGCAATAAACTGATTTTTTATTTTGATCATTTGCCACGTCAGTAATTTTCATTCAAGAAATAACAGGATGGACTAAATTGACACAACACTGAAATGTTAAAGATCAAATTAACACAATTGAAAGGTTAAGGACCGAATTAAAATATAGTGTAAAAAATAGAGATGAAATACATACTTTACCATAAAATTTAATAAATAAATATATATATATATATCAACTAGTTTAATGTTTAAAGTCAGGCATTCAATAATTCTAACAAAATGTAATGATAGGATCTAGCATTCCATAATTTCTCCCTAGGCCTCTAGATTATGATAAAAACAATATATACATTGGATAGAAAAAAGTAAAATAGTTACTGCCGTCCCCAGTTGCCACCTATGTCAAATGACTAAAGTCAATAAACAACAGGACTCATATCTCCATGCAATCACATTACAAAGAATTCGCATTGTTTGGGTGTCAGATCATTCGTACACTGGTCTCCAGCACACATACTCGCGTGGGACCCACATACTAGTAGGTGCTCAAAGCCTCAAAACTGTATTTACTGAGACTATACAAAAAGCTCCATTTGATTACCACTGTATAAAAATTTGAGAGAGGAAAATCCAACTTCAACAAATTTCAAAGAAAAAAAAATTTAATCTTTCCATAATAATGATAATTAACAATAATAAAAACACAAATTCAAACACCATGCTAATTTTTTTTTTTTTTGAATGAAAATCAGGAAGATTTTATCGAAACAGCAGAAATCGTATAAATTACACTGAATTTCCAACTAACACCTGCTCAGCTATAACTATATCAGAGAAAACTTGAGGGGCAGAGCCTAATACAAAAGAACTAGCCAGCTTATTCGATAAAAACCAAACTGCTAAAGAACTAGCTAGCTTATTCGATAAAAACCAAATTGCTAAGCAGTGGACTGCACCATTTGCTTCTCTTGGAACCCAGTTAAACTCCATGCTAAATTGTTAACACATAATTCATCAATTTTTTTTTTTTTTTAAGGATTCAACAAAACCATACAACAATAACCTCATTATGTCTCCTTTGTGTGCACGTTCGTTTCTTTAAAAAAATATATTTAAAAAAAAAAAAAAAAAAAATAGCTGCTATAACAACACAAATTCAAACACTATGCTAAGTTGTTAACACATAATTCATTAAAAAAAATAATAATTATGGATTCAACAAAACAACACAACAAGAATTAGTAACGCTAAAACCTCGTTCTCTCTTCTTTGTATTTTTTCAAGGAAAAAACAAAAGAAGTAGAGACTTTTTTTTTTTTGCTTTACCTGCTCTCCCATGGGCACGGCAATGCGACAATCGCAACGTTGACCAGCCATCACGCAATGCACGCGCCACGTGCCGCTCACGGCGACGAACGCCGTGTCCAAGAAGCTCTCGATCTCCATCGCCACGCCGTGCATGTGCAGCGGTATCAGCGCCGGCGGCACGCACCGGCCGTACACGTAAGGCTGGTAGCTCGGTATGTCCGGATTGTCCACCACCTCCGGATCCGGCACCACCGCGTACACCATCGGCGCCGCCGGCATATACGACGCCGTCTCCACCACCACCTCCTTCTCCGAAGCCGAAACTGACGAAGCCGACCTCGTCATCGACGGAACCTCCACCGGCGGAGCCGGCATATCCTTGCCGTAGTATATCCGCTTCGAGAGCTTCAGCCCGTAGCACACGCTGTTAGAGAACTCCATAGCCATTTTGCTCTTTATTTCTCCGGTGAAGTTCGTTACTTTTACCGTTATTTTCCGTACAGATAACAAAACTGTTTTTTTTTTAATATATATATATATATATATTATGTGAAGAGCATAAATATGAAAGAGTTTTGAGTTTTGAGTTTTAAGAGATAGAGAGATGAAAGTCAAGGAATTGGTTTTGTTTTGAAATGCAGTTGAAGAGAGTGAAGAGTGAAGAAGAAGAGGATGATGGTGTTTGGTACTTTGTGGAGGGAAATTAATTATTTTAATTGATGACAACTTTTTATTGTGCACTTTTTGTTTTTATTTTTTAACTGGAAAATTCAAACACTACAATCTATTTTACAAATTTCTGTTGTAAACTGATTTGATGAATAATTATTGTCTTATTGATAAATAAAAAATGGAGTTAGTGATAAAATTAGATAAAAGCCGGTAAAAAAATGTCATGTCAAAAATTTATAATAATATTATAAAATAATTTGTATATATAATTTTTTTTAAATATTTTTAAATTTAAGTCATATTAACAAGTATTTTTAAAACAATTATTAATAAATTTATTAAGATAATTTTGATATTATTTTTATGAAATATTTTAAAGTATTTTTTAACATTTCCGTCTAGATTATGGGTATCCTATGTTTTTTTTTTTTTTTTTTTAATTTTAAATTATGGGTAACCAATGAGAATTGGTCATGTGGTTGTTGGATCATGGATTTGATGGTGGACTGTATTGGTATCCTTATCACTAGAGCTGGAGTTTTCATTGCATGTGTTTGGTATTATCATATAGCATTAAGCGAATCGCTAGTAGACAAGTATTGTACCTTTTTTTGCAGTGCTCTTCTGTGTTGTACCAATCAATAATGCTAAGTCATAAATTTACTTGCATACAACTTATCAAGTTCTTTTTTTTTTTTTTTTGGGTGTCAAGGTGTGTGTAAGGATGCGTACGTGGCCACAGAAAAACTGATAAAAATGGTATACATATTAAGGAAAAAAAGAGAAGTATCATAATGAATTTTGTAAAAATTTATAATAATTTGCCATAATTATGAAAAAAAAGTTGAAAAACTATTAATCTATAGCATTATCATTACTCATACGTCAATATACAGTTGAAATTGATGGTATAAACAAGTCAAGTCATCCTATCAACAAAAAAGAAAAAGTCATGTAAAGTAAACATCATAATCACAACTAACAATTAGTCCCAAAATTTTAGAATTATCTATGAATCCATAAACCACTACTAAACTGTTTTACTCCCTCCCAAGTTTATGCTAATAATTAATAATTAAATTGTAGTAAAAAAAGTTATAATATTTGAGTTAATTAGATAGAATTATTTTTCATTTATAAACTTATAAAAATTAGATTGAAATGTCTTTAAAATTTGACATTTCATGCATCATATATATATAACGCTTTTAGCTCTCAACACCAAACGAGGAAGAATACAAAATTAACACATTTTAACTTTTTTTTGGCCAAAACCACAATCTAATAGTAATAAACAATAAATCTATGGACACATATTTTGTATAACTTTATGTCACAACTTGCTTCAATGTCAACTTGTGATTAGATTACTCTTAACTAAGTACTGGTGATTCAATCATTGCCTACACTAAATACCAATTAATATCTTGGTCTAATGATAAAAAACATAATCATCAGAAGCGGACGTCATAAGTTAAAACTCTATAAGAAAGAGTACCTATGGTTGACTTAATTGCAAGTTATGTGATTTAATCATAAGTTAAAATCCAATCCAAACAATATATGGCAAAAATTGTGACAAAGCAATTGGCCATAGAAAAACTTTATAACAAAATAAATTAACTTGGATAAAATCTTAGTAAGTAAAGTATATTTCAGTTAAACATTTTTGTTATACTTCACCAAGAGAAAGCAAATAAAAAAATGGCATGGGAAAAGGAATCTGGTTATTTTAAGGCAATTACCTAATTATCTATCCCTTTCTTTATCCTTCTTCTCAATGAGGTTCACGTGATAATATATTGTTTTAGGAAGACCAAAGTGCGAATGACCTGGCCTGGATGAAGCATCTAATCTTGATTATTACACTTTAATAAATTTAGTTAAAGTAATCAAGTGACAGTCCCTCCAGTCATATTTGTTTACTTTACTGCTTTAATTTACTTACCTGCTTTTTATCTTTTTTTTAACAATAAGAAAAAATTGAAATGATCCTAATGAAACACTTGTATCTAAAGGTATGATTAAGGTTCCCTTGTGGGGGGTTTATGTTTAGTCATTTTTTGGTTTGCGTTGGAAGGACGGAATATTTGGAATTTGAAGAAAAGTTCCTTTCAATTCAATATGTGACAATATAAATATTTCCATGTTACCCAGCAGAGCGGCTCCACGATGAAAGCGGGATGGATGGTGACAAGTATATTTTAGTAGACTTTTAGCAAAAAACTAAATAAACTAATGTCAAACGCACATTTTGTAAAATTGTCAAATTTTATGTGAGCATTTTTTTTTAAAGAGAGCTTATTGAACAATTATGTTTTGTTTTTGCCCAGTTAATAGGTGTAATCATTTTTAAAAACTTTTGATATCATTTTTATGAAAAATATAAAAAATTGTCAAAACAATTAATTAATTTTTTATTTCTCTTAAAAAATTTCTATAAATATTTTCAAAACCAATGTCTTTAGAGCATATGTTAACTTTTTCATTTATATAAAAATAAATAAAAATACTAAGAGTAAGGACACTTAGGTAATGTTTGGTAATAGTTTTTGTTTTTTATTTTTGAATTTTTTTTTTTGGGAATATCTTTAAAAACAATTTTCTTGTATTTTTGAAATCAAAACATGTTTGGTTAGTTGAAATTAAAAAAATATTTTTTTGAAAAAAAAAATACTAAAATATGTTGTTATTAGGATTTGAACTTTAATGCTAACTCATTAAATGAGATAGATTTATTAAATTAAAAGGGTATGTTCATTGACTTTTAAAAACTAGAAAGTGAAAACAACATTTTACATTTTTTCAGTTTCTTTTACAAATTAATTGTAGGGACTCAATTTGGATTTGACCCTGAATATGAATGGGTTTTCAGCCCAACAAGCCCAAACAATGAATTTGTAGAGAGTGGGTTAAAGGTTTAGACGCTGGCCGTCGTTCACCAAGTATGAACTCTCTTTTACTAAGAAACACTTGGAATTAATTTACAACGGGGAGAATGCTCCTCGGCCCGTGGCCGAGGAGCCCCTTTTCTTCTCTTTCTTTTTTCTCCCTCCTTCTTTACTTTACTTGCTTTTCTTATATAGTCTTCATCTTCCTATCCCCTTCTTCCATTTGTTGATCATCCATTCGCCTCCCTTTTGGTCATCCGTCCCATCAGAGGCCTTATCAACACTCAAGTGGTTCACTCTGATCAACGTTGCCTTGCTAAGGGGTTATATCCCCATTAATGTGGCCAGAGGGGTTAGGTGAATGCATTAAGTGCGAATGTGACAGTTTGCTCTGGGCTTATCCCCTCCCAAAAATTATCCCAAGTATGCCGAGGACGGAGAGGTCCTCGGCGTGGGTCAAAAAGGGGCTTTGTCTGACTTAGCCTTGGCTGGTCAGTCTTCCTCGGCGCTGGCCTTGGGCCTACTACGCGATGGGTTGTGGTTGTCAGGCCCACGGGCCCCACAATAGCCCCTCAAAACCCTGCTGCACGTTCCCTCGGACAGGGAGGAGGGTTTTTTACCTACGGGCCCTCTTAGGCGAATCGCCTCACTTTGGCTTATGCTAATGCTGGCGACTTTTCGACTGCTCGATGTGCGTTTTTTACGTTTCAAGACTTAATGCGTGCCCACATTAAATTTTGGCGGCACCATGTTTCCCACGTTCAACGGCGTGATGGTAATCGTTCAGTGGGGATCTCCTGCTTTTATGTGCAGGCAGTTACACTTGGGGAACCTAAGGGGGAGTATAAGTACCTGTTTAAACCGCCTAGTTTCCTTATTTTCGCGCTTACAACCATTGATGCGTATGACTTGCGTCTAGTTCAACTTGCACTCTTCCTGAAGAGNAAAAAAAAAAAGAAAAAAAAAAAGAAAAAGAAAACATTAAGGGAACGACCCCTTCCCCTGAAATCAAAACAAAACAAAGAAGGAGCTTGCAGTTCCAAGAGGAATAGGAAGAAGAGGGAGAAGAGGTAGAAGGATTTTGTTCGGTTTGTCTATGTGTTTGTCTAAATCTCCAATATCTTTTCATTTTTCTGCAGGTTTTTCTTAGCAACCAGACACAAAGAAAGGGATAGAGAGAGGGCGTGAAACATAGAAGCCACGAATGGCAAGATCGGTTTTTCTCGGTGGTCGAGCTCGAACTTCGATGATACTGCAGCTCAGTTTAGAGATCCTCTTTCTCCTCTGGTTAAAGCCTGAACCAGTGAACCTAGTTTAGTTTGTCCATTATACACTGCAAAGCGTCAAGGCTCAAGATTCTTTTTATCCTTAAAAAAAATTATTTATAAATAACTTAAATAAGCCGAGAGGGGGAATCTGGTAATCAATCTGTGGAATTGTATTTGTGAGAGTTGTAATAATCAGGAATTGAATTGGGTTAGTAGTGGATTCGAACGGTTTTGTCGCCGCTGCAAGAGGCGAAGACGAGAGGGGTTTTGGCGATGCCAGTGGCCAGGTTCCAAGCGAGGCTCCATACTCTGTCGGTGTGGCCTTCGAGAGTTTGGAGTAGTTTCATCTCGCAAGCTCCTTCGTAAAACTCCATGGAGAGTTGAGTGAAGAGACTATGAAGAGTGTGTGAAAAAGAAGATTTTGAGATTTGGGGGTTTGGGTGCTCTTCGTGTGCACTGTGTAGTTTTGATTCAGGGGAAGGGGATTTTTTAGAAAATAACTACAAAATCCAAATAATATTATTAGTTAGACAACGTTTCAAACATATTGCATTTCTAACAATTCGACTTCAGAGGAGTTGATTTTATTGTTCATATCTATTTTTTGCCAGTTGAGTAGATAAAGAAATCGAGTCCTTTGTACTCATTTTTTATACATAGAAATCGACTTCAGTGGAGTCTTTTTCAATACAAAGAAAATGACTCCACACTGGAGTCGTTTTCTTTGTATTTAAAACGACTCCACTGAAGTCGATTTGCAAAAAACACACTCCACACAACTAGCTCTTCAGTTGTGTTAAAAAACCCCATACCGTCATAGAAGAACCCAGCAAACGAACCCAGCAACACCGACTAGCAAACGAACGCAGGCGTCGACGAGCGTGTTCTTCTCCTCCACTGATCCGATCTGAGCGTGTTAGACATTTGCTCGTCGGTGTTGCTAGGGTTCGTTGGGGTTTGGTGAATCGGCGCCTGGGTTCCTTCGTTTGCTCGTCGGTGTTGCTGGGTTCGTCGGTCAGAATTGGCGCCTAGGTTCGTCAGCAAGAAACCCAGGCGCCTGGGTTCGTTTGTTCTTTGTTCTGTGATGGTAAAGGATAGGGTTTTTTATAGATGGAAAACGAGTTCAGTGGACTCGTTTTCCATGTATAGAAATCGAGTCCACTGGACTCGATTTCTATGTATGAAAATCAAGTCCAATGAACTCGATTTTTCCACCTCAGCCACGGGTAAAGTAGGCGAATGAATAGTGAAATCGATTTCTCTGAACTCGAATTGTTATAAACCAAAATAGTTTCAAACGTTGCCTAACTTATGATATTGTTTGGATTTTATTGTTATTTTTTTAAAAATCCCCAGGGGAAGGGGAACAACGATTGGTTTTTTTTTTTTTTTTTTTTTTAACTAAAAAAATAAAAAAGCAAAACCGCGTTGTTTCAGGAGTTTTAACCACAGTCACTAACTGAATTGAATCGGAACTTTTGACAAAAATTGAAAGTTAAAGAATTGAATTGACAGAACTAAAAATTAAAAAATTGAAATAAAAATTGTGAAAATTAGAAGGTTAATTTTTATATTTTTGCCTAAATTTTTTCTGTACTAACCATGTCACTGCCACCCATGACCCACACGGAGCTTTTTTTCTTCCCCTATTCTGAGCAGTAGACTTTGAAGCGTTAACTCTCTAGTAAGTTAAAACTTAAAAGTAGTAGAATTTAACAGAATAAAGTCAATAAACAATAACGGCTAGATTTTAAATAACAATAGTTCATCTTATTTAAAAGGACGCATACAAATATACAATGGTACAGTAGTGATGATTCAAGGATCTAAAAATCAGATAGTCGTGATGATTCTTGTAAATTCTATGTCATAAAATTAGCCTTCACGAACTTAAGGGCTTTTTTAAAGGGTTTTTAAAAACTATTTTCAGTTCAATATTTTTTTGAAAGAGGAAAAAAAAAACAGAAAACGCTTATAAGCATCTTAGCTCTGCATTCAGAATATATCAGTTGTGAGAATGATACGTCCTGCATCTTATTCTTCTCTTTTAATTAAGTGGATCAATAGTTCTTTGACTTAAATTATGTAAACAGTCACTTATTCGAGAGTGTCATACTGAAATTACAAGTTTCATGGAACTACACTGTTATATTTCATTATTGATGACATTAATGAATTAAGAATTTAAGATCCTTTAGAATTCTTGAAGTACTATTTTCTAAATAATAATAAAAGAAATCTCAAGGTACTCCACCATAGATTTTTTTTAAATTTTTTCTATTCATCTTGGTATTTAAAAACACGATGATCATTGTTTTGGTATTTATTTAAACATTGAAAAGTACAACAAATACAATTCACTCATTCAAAATATACATGTAAGATTTTGGAAACTCTATGATAAACTTCCCCTAAAAACATCCTAATCATGCATATACTATATAGACAATTTCCATTTGATGTATATAGCTTTTTGGGTTTGGCTCATCTATGCTAACTAAGACCATAACAGTTTGTTACCACCATGTATTAGTTTGAGGGGGCATAGATAAGACCCATAACGGTAATATGCACATAGAACATGTTTTCCAACTTCTAAGTGTCAAATGACAGCCATGCCAAGATTGATTAACCTAAATTGTGAGAAATTATTTGGTACACTTGAAGTACTATATCTTCTCATATAAATATGAATCTCATGTATGAGATATATTTATATGTGTGAAGATGGTATAGTACACCGAGTACATTGAATAATTTACATACTTTTGAAATTTAACAAAGCTCATAGGATATTCTCTAATTCCTTTTTAAACGATGCTTAATTGTTTGCAAATCTTTGCATTACAACCATATGACATTTAGTTGCGAGTTACTTTGTTTAGGGCCTCAGCCTATGAATGGTAATCCTCAAAGATCTTCTCTATTTTACTTGAAATGAAAAAAAGTACGTCTTTAACATCTTTTTTTCAAGCCGATGAATACAACATTAGGGATTCTTGTGGAAGTCCATGCAATTCAGCAGAAAAAGCAAAAGATTAATGGAGCCTATTGCCTTTCATTTTAGTTAGACTTTATAATAATGATCTCTGCCAAATGTTAGTGTTAAAGTAAGTTGAAACTGTCAGCTTATTATTTACTTTCACAAATTTTGTACTCGATGATTTGTTTTTCTTTCAGTCCGAGATTCCACTAACTTTTCTGTAAGTCCCACTTGCTCCACTCTTTAATTATCGTCAAATTGAATTGCTATTTTATATTTTCCAATCTTTATAATTTCTCTTTCCCAGTTTTGCTGGCCAAATGCGCTTCGTTCTTTATGTATGCTGGACCCATAAGCAAACATTTGAATTCAAATCCCCCATCCTCTTTATTCCTTTTGCAAAACTCTTTCAAAATCAGTCTATAACGTTACAACTTATTAGCATTAGATTATTAGTGTTGTAATCATAGCTTACTTTGAATTCATCAATGGCCCACTATTACACTTTTTTTTTTTTTGAGGGGGCACTATTACACTTATGATTGAAGTAATTATTCTCATTTAATATCTTTTACTGTTTTACCACACTCCGTATTGTTAAATGAGTCTTGTAAAATGCCTATTGAGTTTATAGGATAGTTTCAGTGTATCATTTGGGAAATAAGTAGATTGAAAATTGCTATGTTTTTGAGAGGAGTATACTGAAAACCAATAATATCTAGCAATATTTTTGTACATGTTGAAATTATTCATGGTATAGCAAAATCCAATCCACTAATTGAGCGGATTTCACAATTAATGAATAAAATTTTAAGAACTTCACATTAAACTTACTCATGGACTTGTAGATGATTTTAATCGTTCTTTAATCCTGAACAAGGTTTTGAAATATTAAATATTTAATTATGAGTTATAATGTACGTTATTTGAAAAAAAAAAATATTTAAATATCAATCATTGGCACATGCTTAAAGGTAATTGTATGGTTTGATATATATATATATATATATATATATATGTATGTATATATATAATGAACGTATGTTCTATTCGATAATAATTGTTATGTATTATCATGTGTAAGATGCCAATGGGTTTTTAATATAGAAATTTTATTTTGATGTAGGCTAAATTTGATATTGATATTTGTGTGTTGCATTTTATTTTTCAAAAAAGAGCTAAAAACAACCATTGTTTAACAAATGATTTAAATGATTATCAGCTTTCTAACTAAATTAGTACCTGTTAGTATTTTCAACGGAAATGTCCAAGGCCCAAGGGTAAGGGTTCAAATTGTAAATCCCTCTTCTCCCATTGTAATTATTAGATTATAAAATAAAAATAAAAAGATTTGAATGTAACTTTAAAGGTGGGTTTCAGTTAGTTTGGTAAAATTTTTTGTTGTCAGATAAGAGATTTAGGGTTTAAACTTTACTTATGCTAAAAAACAATTGGTATCTTTGGCTTGATAATAAAGAATAATAATTATAAAGCAGTCTTCATAAACTAAAATTATATTGCATCTATATATATAAAAAAAAAAAAACTTTAACAATTTAATTTAATTTTATTGATTCAGCGAAACCATCCTTAGAGACTTTTACACATTTGTTTTTTACATACCCGCAGAGTAGGCAATTTTGTAGCTCACAATTTAGCTAAACATGCTACATGCTAGACATGTTAGAGGTTTATCAATGTGGATGAAAGATGTTCCTTCACACATTCATGATGTTCTTATAGCCGATAATGGCTAAGTTTTTTTTTTCAATAAAGTTTCTAGTATTTCTTCTCAAAAAAAAAAAAAAAAAAAAAAAAAATTCGCCTCCCTTCTGGTCATCTGTCCCATTAAAGGCCTTATCAACACTCAAGTGGTTCACTCTGATCAACGTTGCCCTGCTAAGGGGTTATATCCCCATTAATACGGCTAGAGGGGTTAGGTGAATGCATTAAGTGCGAATGTGACAGTTTGCTCTGGGCTTGTCCCCTCCCAAAAATTATCCCTAGTATGCTGAGGACGGAGAGGTCCTCGGCGTGGGTCAAAAAGGGGCTTTGTCTGACTTAGCCTTGGCTGGTCAGTCCTCCTCGGCGCTGGCCTTGGGCCTACTACGCGATGGGCTGTGGCTGTCAGGCCCACGGGCCCCACATTAATTTTTGAAAATAGTTTTTATTTTCTATATATTTTGAGTTGCCAAACAAATTTTTTAATTTCAAAAAATAAAAAATTATTTTTAAAAACAAAAAATAAAGGAAAAAAAAATAGTTACCTAACATAGTCTTATAATTTTCAAACTATTTTTCAATTCTTCTATAGATTATTTTTCATTTATTAAACTAATATCACTTTCATAACTAAAAACTATTGTGAAAAAAAAAAAATTGTGAATTTCGTATCCCCTTAACTCATGACAATCAAGTGTGAACTTGTGGTGGGAAGTGGGAACAACCGGAGGCAAGTACAGCCTTAGAAAGAAGAAAGAAAGATACTGTCTAGTGACAACACAAATCATATAGGTCAGTGATGATGTTCTTACTAGCAATAAAGTGAAGAGGCTAAAATGGCTGTCTCTACCCTACTGCCCTTTATTAATTTTCCTTATGAAATGAAAGGAGAAATAAATGCCCCCCCTCCCTCCATTATTTATTGGGTACACTGAGTGTGGACAGCATTCATCATCTTTCTTCGTGGTCCTGTTTTGGGTTGGTGGTTGATTGATGTGTCACAATTTTGTGGAAAAACATGCACGTACTTTTTATACGGCCAACATAACCTTTTTTTTTCCAAAGAAATTAGGGTAAAACTTATGAACACTATTTAGAAGCTGTAATTTAATTTTTTTTATTTAAAATTTATATATTTTATTAGTTAATATTATTATCGGCAAGGATTTGCTGCAACCTTAGTTGCAGCAATTTTTATATAAATCAGTGTATATATATATATTTTTTTAAAGAATATCAATGGGGAAGATCAAATCAAATAAAGTAAAAGTAGAACCTATAGAAATAATTTGTCACATTGCATAAATTTTGAATCATTTAAAAATAAGAGGTTGTTTGGTATGACATTTTAAGCAACACCTTTTAGCTTTTAAATAATATTAAAAATACCAGATATATTTTAACCCACATTTTAACGCACATATATTAGCTTTTTAAATAATATGACATTTTAACCCACACTTTTTAGCTTTTAAATAATATGACATTTTAACCCACATATATTTTCAAAAAATACAGTGTTGTTAGAACAACGTTACTAGATGACTCCTAAATTTTTGTACAAATGTCTATTTAATAACTTAAAATATCACCATTACGCAGGAATTGTTGTAACCAAGATTGCAGCAAATCTTCGCCCTATTATTATTGAATTTAGTTGGAGAATATAAAATAAGATATCTAAAGAATCATACTTAAATTTTATAGTTTAAGATATATATATTAAATAATTTATTATTTTGTATCCGTTTGATTATATTTGGGTGAAGTGAAAATAAGTTAGGATTTGACAAAATTGTATTTAAGAAAAAAAAATTAAATCAGTGCATTATTATTATTATTATTTATAGATATTATAGAGTTGTAACCTATACAAATTATATTAGTTAACTAAATGGAATCCACCAAAAAAGTGTACGTGACAAATATACTAGTAACTTATTTTACATGAGATAAAGCCCAAAAGATAGAGTACTTTGTAATTGGACACTATAATAAATTTTTCAGTATTTACTCAACTTATCTCTGTTATATTGATCCATCCCATGAATTTGGAATGCCTAGTACCCAACATCCAAACTTAAAGGTATTGGAACTTGTAATACAACTTTAAAAGAGCTGGCTAAGTGGTTCTTAAGGTATCATAATATTCATGAGATCCTAAGTATGAAAGCTCTTGCTAGTAACTTGAGGCTACTGTTGAAATTCCTCCATATAATAACCTGGTGTATATTAGTATGTAAGATGAAAGAATTGCATATACTTAAAAATATAGTTAAATACTCGAAAACAATAATTCAAGAGGATATGTTTCCAAGCATATAATCAACTTATCTCTTCTATGAGTTATGAACACACTTAATACATAATTAAGTCAACTAATCAAATCGTACGTAGGTCCTGCCATTCTACATTTGTTCATTTCTTTGTTTTTAATGAAGTAGGTTTTATTGCTGTAAGCAAAGGATATGTCATGAATAGTTTAAATACTACTTTCCCTCAAAGGAATGAGAAGTATCCTTTGTTGATTTTTCTTGTTGAGTAGGCTATTTGTGAATCAATTAAAGACGAGGATTAAAAAAAACACAATACGAATGACGGAATGAGTGTGGATTGTGAGGTTATAGATTCAAACTTGATTTGGTACGTATGTAAGTTCCCTAAAAAAGAAAAACAAAACAAAACTCCAAGCCTCCCCCAATGGTTTATCTATTATGCTCTAGAATGTTGTTCACTTTATAGCCCATAAACACAATTAGATAATAACATTCTTAATATTAGTTTCTTTGTTTGAAAATCAATGTCCCTTTACCCCTTTACTTTATAGGTCTTCGAATTAGAAAAAAGATGCTTTGAAAACTTGTAAGATGTGACTTTTGAGTTACATATAGCCTCTCGTTTTTTAACTATAACACATTAATAATTTATTATAGGACAAACAATCTAAACCAAATGTTACTCTTTTTTATTTTATTTTATTATAAAGAACCAAATGTTACTCTGAAACCCCTTGGAGAGAACACTGTCATTTGAAAGATAGAAAAGTTTAGGACTTTGTTGCACATCGTAACACTTATGTCTTAGAATGAGTTCAATTTTTTGAAATTGTGCTTTTTGAAAACATAATATTTTATTGTTGCGACTCACTTAGTTCAGTGCAAAAAGGCAGAAAAAGTCATCTTATAAATTTTATAAAACGCGTTAAATCACTTTTTAAAATAGCAAAATATATATTTATTTTTTGTCTAAAACATGATAACTAATCTGTTATTTAGGGGAAAAATTAGTTTGATTATCACAATAAATAAGATGCTACCCATTGACAGGAAAAAGTTAAGGGCATGATTTTTCCTTTTTTATTTTATTTTTTTATTTTTTTATGATAGAAAGAAAAAAAAAAAAAAGATTAGAAAGTTATGTCCTCAAGGGCATGATTAGACATAAGTGGGGAAGGTAACGTCTGTCTTCCAAAGCTTTGATTGAACAACCAAATTTCTATTAATATTGTAAGATCTAGGGTGGACCCCAATCATTGTCCTAGGTGGTCCTGGCTCTACAATTGGAGATAGAATTAGGTTTTTCAAACGCATGCATCCGAAATACCTTATATTTTCTTCTATAATCGGGTTGTGGTTCCAAAAATCTCTACCGTCAGATTCTCCTTTAGATTGACTAGGATGACTAAGTGTAGTATGATGTTACCCAATTAAATATAAGGAACATGTAGACCACATGTTTCATGTTTCAAGGGTCGCATCTTATCACGCAAAAGACTTTTTTCTGTTTGGTTAGTTTCATACAAGAATTTTAGCACCGCCTAAAATAAATCACAGTCTTTATCACAATTGTATACGGGAAAGTAATAAATAATCTATTATAGTCTATTTTGTAAAATAATTATGGTAAAAATTATGGCTTTTTAGGTGATATTAAAAATAAAATTACTCAATTTTTTTCACAAGGACATGAGGGGATTGAGATTAGACAAGTATTGCACTTTATGTATTTGTTCTTAGTAGTTAAGATTAAAAGTTAAAAAATAAAATAAAATAACCTTCAATTTCAACTCTTGAATGCAAAATAATAATAATAATAATAATAATAAATAAATAAATAAATAAAAAAGGTGAAAAGTAACCCCAAAAAAAAAAGTAAAAAATTGTTGGGAGAGGAATGGAACAATCACACATATATGGTACTGCATTTGATGTGAATCCACCTTTTTCATTTTTTTTTTTTTTTTTTTTTGAATGCGTAGTAGCTAGCTGTCTTTGCTACCAAAATTTGACCATTTATGTTCTCTTCACAAAAAAAAAGGTTCACACCTCACAAAAAATGTGTGAAACGAGACTATTTATAAAAAAGAGTAGAAGACAAAAAGTATCCACAATTCAACTATTTGATTGGTACCAAATTGACAATTTGTGTGAAGTGAATGGAAATTAGTGTAAGGTCAATTATAAATGCTTTGATCAAATGGTAGGCCATAGTGGAATCTTGAACTCTACCCAACTCCACTTCATGAACGTGAAAGATTAACTTTTTTTTAGCATAGTTGTTTTGTTTGGAAAAGCTTGGATTAGAAATGATTTTGGAGATGATGGAGTAAGAAGGAAATGAAATTGAATTGAAGTTTTTCTTTGTTCGGAGATAAATAAGGTTTTCGTTTTTTATCCATTAATTTTAATCCTCCAAAATGTGAGGAGCAAAATAGGATAAGATAGAATAAATGATACCAAATACACTAATATAGACTATACAGTACTAATAGTGAAAAAACGTGTGATATAACAAATTTGTCAATATTTTACAATTAAAATATAAATTTTTTTTTTTATAATTTATTTTATATAACAAAAACAATAACGAAACTTTAATAGTGAAACTTTTAACATCAACCATAAATTCTCAAGAGACTAATCATAATCTACCAAATTTATTTTTATCTCTTATTTTTCCATATTCAAAATTACACTTTCTCACTTTTTTTTATAATAAGATTTTTTTGTTTATACTAATATTATTTTAGGTTTTGCTCTACATTTTATTGTTCTCTTAGACTTTTTTTTTTCTTTTTCTTTTGAGAACCAATCAAAACACTCATCCTCAAATTATGATGTTAATATTTTAGTTTGCCCAACTTTCTGAACCGAATGACCAAATGGAGGGCTGCCTACGGCCTACAAGGTCCTAATCCAATTCCACAATAGAAGTCCTCTTTAATTCTTCGGATTCCAGCCCAGTTTGGAGCTTTGGGCTGATGCTTCTCATGAAATGAAGACCCCATTAAGCCACATTGGGCTTTGTACCTGGCCCAAGCTATTGTGCTCTAAACATCACCTCTTACCCATGTATGTTCTCTGGCCCAATTTTGGTTCCCTTTCATGGAGTTAATCTAAACCTAATTTTGGTTTCCTAAAAGAAAAGATCCACAAAAATGTTAAGCTAAAGCTATTTATTGAATCTTTTTTTTTTTTTGGGGGGGGGGTGTTAAAGGGAAGTTGCATGACACATCTAACTAGCCAAAACAGAGGGCATAGCTGAAGAAAGCCTATGTGATAACCAAAAAAAGAGCATAAAAGCTTAAAAAAAATTAAAAGTAGGGGTTCTTTAAAAATTAAAAGTCTTCCTATTGAGCACACCCCTTGTTTGCACATTTATTCGTTTCACGATAAATATGGTTGACTCTGATTTGAGAAATTTGTTGAGCAAAGACCTACAATCATTTAAGAGTGACGAATAAGCCTTTTAGTATTAAATCCAAGTAAACAAGATCAACACAACTTTTACATCAGTTCAACTTCAATATAGTTAATCCCTATCTAAAGTGCAAGCAATAGACCATCTCGAAGGGTCCTCAATTCAGCTATCACACTATAGAGACCCCAATGACTCTAAAAAAAAAACCCTTGACCCAATAATTTACCAACAATACAAATTAGCCTACCAAAAAAAAAAAATTTACGCAAACTTGGGCTTTTTCACCATTGAATTTGGGCTTTCAACACCAAGACCCGTCCAAATTTGAACGCTCAACACAACGAGAGCCTTCGTGTGTAGAAAGAAACCTCTTTGCCTTATATCTTTCACTTTTTCTTTTTTGCTCTCTCTGATCTCTCACACACTCTCAGTTCCCCCAAAAAAAAAAAACCCACAAAACCCTCTAAATTCGAAGCTAATCGAAACGATGAGTCGTGGAAGTGGTGGTGGCTATGACCGTCACATCACGATTTTCTCACCCGAAGGTCGTCTCTTTCAAGTGGGTATGTGTTTCTAATTCGAATCTCCTTTCTGGGTATTGTCAAAGATTCAATATTTTCAGTAAAAATTGGATTTTTAGGATCGTTTATGAGAAACCCAGATTGAATTTTTTGATGGGTTTTGTTTGATTCTATGTTTGGTTTGATCTGTGTTTAGTTAAATTTGCTTTGGTTAATGTTTTGTTTTTGGGGGCAAGAATTAATGTCAGCTAAATGTTTTTACTAGGTATGACTATGTTGCTAAATGCTTTGAGTAGAGTAATTGAATATAGGCACACATTGTTAAAGATTCAATAGTTTTAGTAAATATTGGATTTTTAGGATCGTTTGTGACAAACCCAGATAGAATTTTTTTATGGGTTTTGTTTGATTCTATGTCTGGTTTGATCTGCGTTGAGTTTAACACCAATTTTTTAAGGTTTAGTTAAATTGCCTGGTTACTGTTTTTTTCTGGGGGGCAAGAATTAATGCCAGCTAAATGTTTATACTGATTATGACTTTGATGCTAATTGTAAATTCCTATAATTTTCAAGATCTTATGCTTGGTACAGCTTATTAATGCCAGTTTTGAGTTGAGTAATTGAATATAGGCACACATTATAGCTATTCAGTCCAGGCTTTTTATTGAAAAAATTAATGACACGGTTATTGTAGCTCAAACAAAGTCATTGGACATAAAATTGACCCTTTGAAAAAGGAAAAAGATCTTTTGAGTCTCATTTGATTACACACACATGAGAAGTTGGATTTCAGTAATTCAAAATAGTAGCATTAGTCTTAGAGGTATGAATGTATGTGTTGTCTTGGTTCCAAAAGTTTCATCTAAATTTTTGCACTTTGGAGCTGCAGGTCTTGTAAGAGTAAATTGAACTTGTCGGTTATATTCTAATAATTTTTTGGGGTTTGAATGAGTAGAGTATGCTTTCAAGGCTGTCAAGGCTGCCGGAATCACCTCAATTGGCGTACGAGGAAAGGATTCAGTCTGTGTTGTAACTCAAAAGAAGGTCCCGGTGAGTATCAGTTTTTCATCATACTGAAAATTTGTTTTAGTTAGAGTTTGAATTGAAGTGGGTAATATAAATTATGAAATTTGATACAGGACAAGCTTTTGGATCAAACAAGTGTCACACATCTTTTCCCCATCACCAAGTATCTTGGGTTGTTGGCAACTGGCATGACAGGTGGGCAGCAAGTTTCTATCTAAGCCGTTTTAGTTAAATGAAAGTTTTATGAAACTCAAAACATGTCTGTATTGAAAATGCAAATTTTGTTATTGAGAAATTCAATGTGTTGACATGTCTGGTTAGATATTTTGCTTTTATCAAGTATATGTCACAGAGTACTCTCTGATTGTGCATTTTATGAATTTAATTTGTTATTATTAAAAATGAAAAAGGTGAATGATTGTGAGATTCGAAGGCATTCCATTTATGTCTTTTGATGCCAAGGCACCTTGTGCCTTATAAAGTGAATAATGTGTTGTCACATGGCAAAGTAATGGAACTTTTTTGTTATCTTTCATTTTCTTTTTGAAATGAAGAAGATCCATATATGGAGTTGGCAAGAGTATCTGAACTATATTTTAATATGATAACATTTATTACACAAATGCATTGCTGATTGTCATTGTCTAGGGGTTATAATCCATATTGTTGTTGGCCCAAAGTTCACATATGCTTTATCCTCCTTGGTTACAGAATGACAATGTGATTTTCTATTTATTGCTCTTTCAAATGAGTTGAACTTTCATATTTTTGTCATGCCATTTTCCAGCTGATGCAAGAACTTTGGTTCAACAAGCAAGAAATGAAGCAGCTGAGTTTCGCTTTAGATATGGATATGAGATGCCTGTAGATGTGTTGTCTAAATGGTATTCATACTATCTATCTGCTATTCTTTAATTGTTTGACTTGTGATATACCTGTAGTATATCAACTACTTGACTAAATCTGCAGTTTGTTTTGAGTTAGAAACATTAATTTAATCCGTTTCCACAATATACTGCTAGTTTGAGAATTGAGCTCTTAGTTTTGAATAGAGGAAAAATGTGAAGAAGAGTGAGTACTCTACAATGCTATGACTCTTATAAATAATGAACGGACCGAGTAAGTTTGTTTGTTTGTTAGTTACTTCCCACTCCTTTTTGGTTTTGTTTGGCTTTTTGTCACAACGGTCGAAGTGTGCAACGATGGAAAGTTTAAAGGAACGGGTCCATTAGATTGGACCCACAATATACTGCATTTCTTGAGTGAAGCAATTCAAATAGTTGCTTTTCCTTCAGATAGATTTGTTTTTTGATTAGTACTTAAAATGAACTAAAAAAATGAATTTGACTCAAAACGAGGAGCATGACTCCTCTCTCTTTCTCTGTCACACACACACACACACACATATATATATATATATTTACATTAAATGAATAAGAGATTGTTACAAAGATGAAGTATTTCTATTGATTGGTCAGTCTTATAGGCTCGAGTTGGATATCTAATTGCCTCGATTTGAATCCGAATAGATGAATTGGATCCCAAATAATGAGAGAAATGTTAAAAGTAGGTCAGATTATCAATAATCAAAAGAGAGAACAAGCTACAATACAAGCAGCAATGCTGCAAACTCCTACACTCACAAATCATCAGCTTAACCAAGATACAAACATCAAAAACTTCAGTTATCTATTATACAGCTAGATCAAATGTCCTACTATACAATAAAATATGGATGCTGGTAACCTCTTGAGACCACTCAAAACTCTCTTTCTAGCCAACAATCTACATCTGACATCATGCGTAGTAGACTTCAAAATATCAACTTCACTCTTGGCATCAGTGTCCATCCATAAGTGGTGAAGTTTTCCAGACCAAGCTAGCCTGTATATTAGACTCCTTAAACCCCCTACTTTTAGCTTGGTCGTAGCCCAATTTTAATTGTTATCACAGCTGCCAATATGCCTCACATTCAATCTCCATAGCACCTCCTTCCATATCATTTTAGTAAAGGAGCAATAAAAAAAAAAGGGTCTCCCATGCAACCCCTTTTACTAGTCTTTCTCTTATTGTAATTCTGTCCTTCATGACCAGCTAGCATATAAATGCATGCTTGGGAATATGACCTGTGAATTAAATCAGCTTGCACACCAACTAATAGCTTGTTGGTTGGTTCTTTTTGTTTTGTTTTTTGATAGGAGCTTTTTTTTTTGGTTCTAACCTTATCCCAAGTGACTGTACAACTGAATCTACCATTTCCAGAAGGAATCCATATGATTGTATCTTCTTCCCCACTAATCTGCACCCAATATAACTTGCTCTTGATAAGTACCAAGTACCAACTCATCGTATCTAGCAGGAGCCCAAACCATTCTCCATTGTGAATTACACTTGATAACTTTGCTTATGAATCCTTTCCTTTCTTATCACTTCTTATGTACAGTTCTGTACAAAAATTGTTTTTATTGCTTCCTCCTCTTCCTCTCTCTCTCTCTCTCTCTCTCTCTCTCTCTCTCTCTCTCTCTCTCTCTCTCGCTTATATTATCAGATGTGCAGTTTATTTGTGGGTTGAAATAAATATGTACTTTGTTATCTTGCTCAGCAGATATCTCCAACTAAAGAAAAAAGAAATCTGGATTGTGTAATAATGTTGTGTGTTTGATTTTTAGGTTGAATTTGATATGTAGGTTGTTGTCTTACCTAGAAGATATGGTCTTGTTGTGTAGGTCTAAATTAATGTGGACCACCTTGATACACACAGTTGGGTCAAATAAGATGTAAAAAGCAAAAGACAATAATGATGTGTTAAGGATTACACAGGGTGTGACACATAATGTTCTGTTTTAGGACTCATTGCTGAATTTATGAATCTTGATGTTGGGGAACGTTAGCATTTCAGTAGTCACAAAATTCTTTTCTCTTTGATTGTCTAATAAACAAGAAAGCTTCCTTAATTATTGTATGAATATAATACACTTGAAGTTGCTTATTTTTTGCAGTCAATAAGTAAGTGTCATCTCCTTCAATTAAGAAAATGCTAGTTTGCTAGAATGTTAGACTGGAAGTTTTATTACTTGAGAATTTGAGGAAGATAAATAGTAGTTCATGGTTAGTTTTTCCTACTTGACTCCTAATTCTTCATATATGACATGCTACCTGATGATAAATAGTTCTGTTTCTTAAATATGTCAATACTTATGCTTCTTCAAATTGTTATATGTAAACTCTCGTGTTCTTGCAAATTTTCTCTTAATGAACATTGCTTATGTTTATAAAATTACTATCAAAAGATTATGTCATTACATGTTAGTTCAAAATGATATATTAACTAACGTTTTAATTGTTGTTTGTCAGGATTGCTGACAAATCACAAGTCTATACTCAACATGCGTATATGAGACCTCTTGGAGTAGGTTTGTTTCTGGCCTTCTCTATAGTTGTCAACAATTCTCCTCTTGTGCTGTTATGTGTTAAACTTAGTATTCCCCCCCCCCCACCCCCCCCCCCCCCCTTTTTTTTTAATACTCCCTTATTGATTTGTTAAATGTACATGGCTTTATTACTGATATATTTTCCCTTCCATGATTTTTGTCTTTGCCTTTTCAAAGTTGCTATGGTTTTGGGTATTGATGATGAATATGGTCCTAGACTCTACAAATGTGATCCAGCGGGCCATTTCTTTGGTCACAAGGTATTGCCAAGTCTTATCCTAGAATCTCTCTCTCTCTCTCTCTCTCTCTCTCTCTCTCTCTCTCTCCGTGTGTCTCTGCAGATGGTTTGTTTCTGTTTACTTAACATGAGAACAAATAACGCCGAAGATTAATTGAACACTACATTTTTTCAATGTTTTACACCAGCTATCACCTTGAGTACTTGTTTACAACTTCCTTTATTAGGCTAAATCTAACAGAAATTATTAAATTTGGCTTAACATTCCTTGCATACTAATACAATTTCTATGGTGCAAGAACTATCTCTAAGCTGACAACTGTAACATATACCTCTCCTATTTACCTATCTAAATAAAATAATGGGAAGGATCAAAATTTGTATGCAGTTTATAGCTGTGTGCTAATTATGGACTATTTTTTCTGCCCAAAAATAAAATAAAATTATGGACTATTTTATTGGGGATTGATATTGTGCCATTTTTTTCTGCCCCTTTCGTGAGATCCATTCATCTTCATTATATTTATATTTAGTAAAGTTGCATTATACAATAGTAAACGTAATGTTTCATTGACTGTGATGACTTATAGGATGGTTATGGTCATAAAAAGCATTATTAGAGTTTAGTAAGTAGAGCACTTACTAAATTGTATAATCTTTTCAATTGTAATTCCAATTTTTTGTATTTGTTATTTTTTTTAAAATCCAAGCCAATGCCCTCTAGCACAAATGGAACCTCCTCCCTGTGTAAGTATTAGGTTAAGGGTGAGGTCATGGGTTCAAGACTAACAGGACTAATTGAGTAAATTTGTAATTTACCAATAAAAGAAAATCCTTTTTTTTTTTTAAATAAATTTTTTGTAATTCTTTAGCCTATCATATGTACCCAGGACCACATCCTGTGTACATTAGGTGGTCCGGTTCATCAAATAAAATTTATTACTTATAAAAAAAATCGAATCCTTTTATCTTGTGTTGAAATATATAGATCAGCCTATACTTATAACTAGATTATTTTATAATTAAGCTGACTACGAAAGGTTAAAGAGTGTTGATCTTGCAATGTTCACTTGTATTTATTGTAAACTTTTATGAATGTTCTGTTTTTTAAGGGCTGAAAATATTAATAACTTTTCTTGCTTTTCTGCACATTGTTATTTGTGGGGTCAAATTATTTGCTAGATTATAAGTGTTTCAGTTGGATTAATAAGTCATTTCTTCCGTGTTCATTACTATGTTATGAGTTTCATTCCTGTGAGTTCCTCATGATATACATTATTTAGGCCACAAGTGCTGGATTGAAAGAGCAGGAGGCAATTAATTTCTTGGAGAAGAAAATGAAGAATGATCCTGCATTTACTTATGAGGAAACAGTGCAGGTAGATGTTACATCTTTTTAATGATAGAACTTCTGAATCATAAGATGGCAAACAATATTCACATGTATATATCTCCCATCCTCCTCGTATTTCGAGTCAAATTGGGTATAAGAATTCTTGCTGTTCATGGATCTATAATAGAATCCATTTACTTTTAATAGTCACAGGGTTGATATCAAGTCAGTAATGACATGAATTACCCATCGGTGTAATTTATCTGATTAGTAGCAGAAGCAATATCACAAATTGATTGGGGAGTTCACATTTCAGTTCTTGATGAGAAACTTTCCCCTATACAGATTTAATTGTTAACCTTTAGATGAGTAAATGTTCTCTCTGGTTTTGTGAAAAATTTCTCTCATGATGATTCAGACAATTCTTTCCTAGATATTTTCATGGGCTCTCAAAGCTAATATATTAAGATTTTATGATCCTTTGGTGAAAAGGGGCAAGTTAATGTGTACATGAATGATTCTTTTTCTGCGTCTAATGTCTTCAATTGTTTTCATTTACAGACTGCTATTTCCGCCCTGCAATCAGTTCTACAAGAGGATTTCAAAGCCAATGAGATTGAGGTACTGAATATCCCCACCACTGTTGTATTCCCGTTTGTAGTTAGGTACAGCTTTCTAGAGAGAACGACAGCGATTTTGATTAACCCATTTATTTCTTACAGGTTGGAGTAGTGAGGACAGACAACCCAGTCTTTAGAGTGTTGTCCACAGAGGAGATTGATGAGCACTTGACTGCCATAAGTGAACGCGACTGAGATTTGATGCAATGTTGAACGCTTTTCAGTATTTATCCCTCGTTCAGAGTTATTTGAATCGTCAAACATTTGCTTAAAGAATTCTTCCTGATCTTGTAACTTGTATAACTAATGTTGGATATGTCATTATGCATTTCTAAACTAAAAATGCTTTCTTTAATTGTACTTATATCAAGTAGAGCCTATCAAATTTGTCCTCAAAGAGATCGTTTGGAATGGAACGATGGCGATGGCACGTTAACTTGTCAGGTCTAATTAGATGCTGACAGTACGTGTGAGGAAGATTGGCATCTGATGGGTTTGGGTTGCGTCTGGTTTAGTTTATCATTTTGAGGTCAATGGCCTAATTCTTATGGTTAACTTAATATTCGTTCTTTTCCTTTTTCTAATGCTGATAATAGATAAAGGAAGGTATATGAGAGAGATGGCCCCTAAAAATATGCTGTGGTTGCTTTTGGTGCAACTCTTGTGGGTGTAGAGTTTTAATTCCAAAAAACATAAAGACTACGAAAGATATGTGACCTTCTGTGGCCACTCAAAAACAAAAGTCTAAGAAGCTGATTAGATGTCGGATAAGTTTAGTGGAAAAACGGTTCTGATAAGTTTAGTGGAAAAATGGTTGTCTTATTATAGGAGACAGCCAACCTTGAGCCTTGAGGTGGCAAATTATAATTAGTGAACGTATGAATTTACTCTCTCTTTTTTTTTTTTTTTTTTTTTTTTTAAACTTAATTTTTATGAACATGAATTTACTATTACTACTATCCCATCAATTATAGATTTAAAAAAAAAAAAAAAGAAAAAAAAAAAAAAAAAAAAGTGTTATCTTAACAAGTTGTGAAAAATATGTAAAATGTGAAATATGTTGAGTACAACAGTATATTGATAAAAATAGACTGCCTTTCTTTAAATCAATCCTTTAAAATTTATCTACTTCTCTTTATGAAAAATTGCTTATTAATCTTAATTAAATATTAATTAATAATTACTTAAAATTATCAACTTTTCTTTAGATTTCCTTCCAAAGCAAAGGTTTGCTAATTAGTGGGTGTGAGAAAAGCAAAGTCCAAATAAAACTGAGCTACATTAAACGGACGCAAACACGTTGTTCTTACATCTTACGGCTTCGACCCAATTATTTAATGGAGAAATTAAATAAGTACAATAAAATTAAAGCTAAAAATGTAAATTATTTTAAAGTTTGAGGTGTTTGAATTTTACATCATCAAGTTTTAAAATTTAAATTTTACTTCTTAAGTTTTGAAACTGTAAATTTAAAATTTATACACCGTCAAAATTTAAATGATAAATTAATATTAAAAAATTTTATGATGTAAAATTTAAATCCCCTCAAGTTTAGAATAAAATTTAAATTATGAAATTTAGGCATAAATTTCAAACACGTAGTTTGCCATTAATGTAGCCTAATAAAACTGAAATGGGTGTCCCAAGGGTCCCACCTGGTCAAATCCTATGCACAGTTCATGCACTAATGTCTAATGTACTCCTATACCAAATATGTCCCCTCCTACGATTCTTTTTTCGGTAAAAGTCTTCCCGCAATTCTAAAGAGGGCCATTATGAGTTTCTTAATTGTAAACGGCAAAGATTCTAGGTGTATTAATGATTTATGGTTTCGGTTAACGTATGCTCTTAATTATCTATTTTTTAAAGGATTTGGTTAATATATGCTCTTAAGGCACACATTAAGTTTTTTATTTTTATAAATATTTTCTCAGAAATTAAAAAAGTTGTTATTACTTTTTCAATTCTCGAAAAAACTTTTTTCAAAAATGAAAATTAATGTGTGCACTAAGAGCACACATTAATAAAATCCTTTTTTAAAATATGTTATGAAGAAATGAAAAAGTTGTTAAAAAAGTTGATAATTTTTTCATTAAAAATTTATTAAAATAATTTATTAATGTATACCCTAAGTGAGCCCACATTAGTAAAACCCATGATTTATTATTACTTTGTATTTTATTCCCATATTCGCATTTAATTTACTACATTAGTAGTATTTTACATTGGTGTTAATTACATTTTTTCTACCGATACAATTTTTGCAATAACTTGTTGGAAATGTCAACTATAAATGGTAGCTAATTACTTTAACATGAACTCATTAAATTTTTCCGCTACTCATTATCTATTATTTTTACAAGTTATGGCAGAAATTATATTCCTAGCATCTTTTGTTAATTTAATACATTTTTAAAGTTAGTTTAATATTAATAATGTAGTAAAAATTAGACAATTATATGAATCTTAAGCCTTCCATAAGTATAGTTTTATTTTATATCCTCTAATTTATTTATTTATTTTGAAAAAGAACTAATTAAAGAAAAGTAAGGCAAAAAAAAAAAAAAAAAAAGGAATCACCACTTCCATGACTTTTCTAAGTTTGACTAGCGGTTTTTACATACCCACGACAACAAATGCTATCTCTCTCTCTCTCTCTCTCTCTCTCTCTTTTTATAATTTATTTATTTATTTTATTTTTTTAACAGACAACAAATGCTATCTCAAAAGTTTTTTTTTTAAAAAAAGGGACATAAAAAATAACTGAATGATTAGTAAAGAAAATTCATGAAAGATTGCATTAAAATTTTCATTTCCTTCTATATAATTGTTGGATAAAGTTACTTAAAATACCGTAATAAGTTAATGGATAAAATTTTTCACAATTTGCAGAGAGTTGACACCATGTATAGCGGTTAGTAAATGCACAATACAATATAAAAATAGTATTGCACTAATCATAATTCACTAGCTCAAGCTGCGAAATTAGTTATATTTAGTATTGTAGTACGAAAGATGTTAAGAATTGTAGGATAAGGTTAACATTACCTAAAATAATAAAAATTTTATAGATAAAAAATTTCACAATTTGCAGAGAGTTAAAGCAATGCATTGAAATAAATTGATACACAAATATAAAAATAGTGTTAGCACCAAACAAAATTCACTAGCTCAAGCTGTGCAATCAGATATATTTAGTATTGATGTGAAAAATATGACCATATGGTGAATAAAAATGGTATTAATCTAAAAAATTAAAAAATGGTATAAAAGAATCTTATCACATCAACAAAATAATAAAATTAGTTATATCCATCCAAAATCAAAGTTGTTAAAACAATCTCAAATTCTTAATCATCAAAAAGTACAACCTCCTAATGCCAAACCAAACAACTTCACATTTTTATTTTTATAAATATGACAGAATTTTAATTTATGGTGTAGTTTTTTGTATAAGCGAGATTCAATTTTCGAGTTACAAACAATTTTATCAATTTAGCAAATGAAAACTCGATAAAAAAGAAAAAGAAAAAGGGACCGTGTCTCTTTCCAGGTCTCAACCTCGAATCTTCAAACCAGTTACATTTTCAGGCTAATTGCTGTCGTGTGACATCCACGTGTCATACCCACCAACAAAAAATATATAAAAAGGTACAAAAAGCTTGCGTTTAGTTTGCTTAATCCGAAATCAAAAAAAACATAACTGTCCTAAAAGCAAAAAACCAAAACCCACAATAGAGAATAGTTATTAGATTCTGTAGTATTATACTCTTGGGTTTTTTTTTTGATACCTTTGAAACAAAGACAATACTTATAAATTCTTAATCTCTCAGATTTTCTAAAAGCTCTTCAGGTTTGTTCCTTCTATATTTATCTCTCTCTCTCTTTGTCTGAATTTGTATTTTTGCTTTTAGGGTTTTTGTGTTCAACAACATTCCATCATGTCTTTCAGGTTACTTTCATTCTTTTTTAAGGATGGTGCAGTTTCAGTTTCTTAAGCTTTGTTTGTGTTTGGGTAATCCGAGGTTAATTTGTTTGGTTTCTGAGAAAAAAAAAAATTGTTGGGTAACTGAAATGTGCGTTTTTTTTCATTAATTTATGAAAGTTTTTATCTTTTTCGTTTCTGGGAAAGCAAAGCTTTGTTGAAATTAAGGTGCAAAATTGTAAAGTTCTAATTTTTATTTTTGGCCTTTTGGGTTTTCTATGTGCAATTAAGCAGAGAATCAGATTCCTTAGAAGTGGATTTTTTGTTTTTGTTTTTTGTGTGTTTGGATAGAACTGTTGCATTGTTAGATATTGCATGAAGTTTATAAATTTGGGTTTTGCAAGTCATTGAAGTTGCAGGGGCTTCGTATAATATAAGTCATTGACTAGTATGTTTGGTTTTGATTTGGTAGTCTAAGTTGATTATATACCTTAATTTATTTTAATCACATAAAGTTTTGATTTAGGAATATGACAGTGTCGAATTTGTCAACTTTTAATTTGATAGTCTAATTTGATTATATAGCTTAAGTAATTAGTTAATTTTTTTTTTTGAATTTTCAATTGTTTTAGTCATATATAAAACACCCATTAGTTCTAAATTAGGATTTAAGTAGTATACAATTTAGCAGATTTGATTTGATAGTGTAAGTTGATTATATAGCTTAATTTACTCATTTTTTTTTAAAATAAATTTATTATAGGGATCGAATAGTCATGGCAACTGCAACTATGGCCACAGCAGCAGGAGCAGCTGCTCTTTTGTACTACACATTGAACCGTAAATTACAGTCTGGTAGGTCTCATGGAGATGATGATGATGATGATGAAAATGGTAGTGATGCACCCAATGACATGCCTGTAGGTGTTGAACGCATTTCGCATAGGCTAATTCAAGCCCCAGCGACATGGGTTGAGACAATTTCGACGTTGTCAGAGACTCTTAGGTTTACATACTCCGAGACTCTGGGAAAATGGCCCATTGGGGATTTGGCATTTGGGATCAACTTTCTTCTAAAGAGGCAGGTAAGATACTTGATGGCTTTAGCAATTTAGCTATTGAATTGTGATATACTTGTGTGTGTATTTTGTGTGATTTTTGTTCATCATTGAAAGAATAGGTTTGTTCTCTTAACTTTAATCTGTTTATAAATAGCTGCATTCTGGCTTTGACTAAGTACTGTAATACGATGCAAAAGTTTTTTGCACATATGTAATCATAACTATTAGATAGCAGGATTTATGTGTAGTCAATTTGCAGTTTTTTAGTTAGTTTCTATATACAGGCACTGATATTTTCCAAAATTATGCACTGAATATTTAATGTAACAGATTTTCTCTTTTACATTATCAGTTTTTTGTTGTTGTTGAGTTCATGTCATGTTTATAAGGAACATTAGCCTTTTTTTATTTTTATTTTTATTTTTATTTTTATTTTTTATTTTTTATGGCAGAGTGGCTGTGAGTAAAATGTTTTCGCTGACGCACCTAGTTTATCAGGCCAAGCTTCTAACTGCTTTAACGTACTTTGCAGGGACAATTACATGTTGGCAGTGTATTTGGTGGTAAAGACAGTTTACGGCTTGAAGGAGGTCCAGATAAAACTGTTGAACTCCGATGCCACTTAAAGTTGTTGACACTATGTTGGCATTTTTCAAAAAAGCCATTTCCTGTGTTTTTAAAGGAGACTGGTTATTCTGCGGAGAATGTTCTCCTTCAGGAACCCAAAGCAGGAGTAAGTCATTTTTGAACTTGAATCCTGCTATATTTCTATTAACTATATGCAAGCAATTTATTTATTTGGTTGGGGGTGGGGATGGAGAGATCACATTGACTAGTGGAGTCATCAACACTTTACAATGGTATACATTGGGTGATTTTTGGGATTGATAAGTATTTCTTACATGGAAGATCAACAACCATTTGCTGGGGCATAGTTTATTTTGAAGCACGATTTATGTTGCGTATGGACTGTGACCTGAATTTTCTCTATTTTCTTTTGTTCTGCAGATTTTAAAGCCAGCGTTTACAATTCTAGTTGACCACAGCATGAAATGTTTTATCTTAGTGATACGTGGGACGCATAGTATCAAGGATACTTTGACGGCGGCAACTGGAGCTGTTGTACCATTCCATCACAGTGTTGTGTATGAGGGAGGAGTCAGCAATTTGGTTTTAGGATATGCGCATTGTGGAATGGTTGCAGCCGCTAGATGGATTGCAAAGCTTGCTACTCCTTGTCTTATTAAAGCGCTTGGGGAATATCCTGGTTATAAAATTCAGGTAAAAGTAATAATGCGTAATTGTTCTTATACCTGCTCATCTGTTAATAATTTAGTGAGCATTGTCCATAGATAAACTAAATTGTTATTTTAGGTATTGGTTTTTGAAATGGATGGGCTTGCATTCTCCTTCCATATCTATTGAAGGAGCTAATGATATTGTTTAATACTATAGCTTTGAGAAAGAATATGGTTTCTTTGGGAACTCTGTAGCTTCTGGTATTCCTGTTCAATCATTGTATTTTTCATCTTTCATCACACATTTTCTATAGACAGTTCCCACAAAAATTTCTTGCTTGGCTCTATAAATAAGTAGCGAATTAGTATTTTTATTATTTTTCTCCATATTCTGCACATGCTAGCAATATCAGCTTAGTATTTATGCTCCTAAAGTATTAACATGTTGAGTGGTCTTCTTGGAACATACAAGGAACTTAGAAGCATTTAAAGTAAATTCAATTAAAATATTTTGTTTAGATATCTTTGTTTCCCTTGTTTGTGGCGTTTACCAGTAACAGGGATAGTTATCTAAAGGTATCCTTTTGGGTTCTGACAGATTGTAGGGCACTCTTTAGGTGGAGGCACTGCAGCACTTCTAACATACATACTGCGAGAGCGGAAAGAATTGTCAACAACCACCTGTGTTTCATTTGGCCCAGGTTTGAGTTTGTTATACACCATATTCTGATATAATTATTACAAGGTCTTCAGACTATCATCTCTTTATGTTCATCTGACAAGAATGTTTGGGTCTAATGCTTGTCAAATCAGATTTGCTAATTTATTTTTTTTTTTTTTTTTTTAGCGTTGCTAGATCACTGACCTTGAATATCACATGCAGCTGCTTGTATGACGTGGGAATTGGCAGAATCAGGCATTAATTTTGTTACATCTGTTATTAATGGAGCTGACTTAGTGCCTACATTCTCAGCTGCTTCGGTGGATGATTTGCGTGCTGAGGTCTGCTCTTGAGCTCTGTAATTTGTCATTATACTCTTTATCTTTAAAATATATTATATTTGAATGGTTGTGGGTAGATTGCCCTTCTAACTTGTTGGTATGAATTTTGTTGGTTGTGGCAATTTGGTTCTAACTTTTAAATCTGTGAATCATTCTTACCTTGGTGATATGGACTTGTCTGAGATAGGTTATATTACTTGGATTTTTACTTATAGGGGATGAATTAGTACTTGTCTAAAATTGCTTGTGCCAAAAAAGGTTGTATATTGATTATGTTGAAATCTCCATTAGTTTTTACTTGTGATCTAGACTTTATCCCTCATTCTGGTCAGAGTATCTCTATGGACCTAAATTTAGAAACTAAACATCTCTCCTGTAGCTCTTTCTGGTCTGATCTTATTTTATCAATTTTAGTGAATTGATAATGATGCACTACTAATATGGTTGGTGTGGTTGTCACTTATTGATACATTTTTTATGCTTTTGGTTCTTATTGTCACATTCTTTATTGCTTGCTGTGTTTATATACATTTGAAGAAAGATATATTCTTTGACAGGTGACAGCATCTGCTTGGCTAAATGATCTGAGGAATCAGATTGAGCATACAAGAATTTTGAGTACTGTCTATCGTTCTGCTTCAGCACTGGGTTCTCGTCTACCGTCTATTGCAAGTGCTAGAGCAAAAGTTGCTGGGGCAGGGGCAATTCTTCGTCCTGTTTCCAATGGTACACAGGTAAGTCCTTTCTATTAAACCAAATCAATGTCCATCTGCATTTGTATTATTGTCTACAACATGCTTCCTCTTCTACCAATTGGCTCATACAACAATAACCAAGCCTTAGTCATAAAAATTTTGGGTCAACCAGCACATAAATATAAATTTATAGTGAGAACATGTTATTATTATTATTATTATTATTTACTTTGGGGTGGGGGGGACCAGGCTGAACAGAAAGAGGGGAGCGGGGCTAAACCTAAGCTTCACCACCTTATGCTTATTGGAATCACCACCAAGCTTAGAGAAAAATCTCACTCAATATTCATCAAATTCAACATTACTGGAGCCTTTTTTTTTATTTTTATTTTTTAATTTTTTTTTTTTTAAGATGGCTTCTTGAGTTACATCAACAAGGAAAAGAAAATTAATCCTTTGTCCAGTCCCTGGCCTTTCGCTCAATGGGGCTTGGATATTGTAGGCCCTTTCCTTAAGGCAACAGGGTATAAGAGGTATTTGTTAGTTGGCACAGACTACTTCACTAAGTAGGTCGAGGCGGAACCACTAGCAAACATTAGAGATGTGGATGCCAAGTGTTTTGTTTGGAAGAATATTATAACCAGATTTGGAGACCCTCGTGTCCTCATCTTGGCCAATGACAAATAAATCCTGCAATCGTCAATTAAAAAAAAAAAATTCACCACCTTATGCTTATTGGAATCACCATCAAGCTTAGAGAAAAATCTCACTCAATATTCATCAAATTCAACATTACTGGAGCCCTTTTTTTTTTTTTTTTTTTTTTTTTTTTTTTTATAATTTTTTAATTTTTTTTAAGATGGCTTCTTGAGTTACATTAACAAGGAAAAGAAAATAACCATATCTATGACAAATAAATCCCGCAATCGTCAATTAAAAAAATCATTCACACAATAATCAGCGAAATATCTGGTGTCCACACCATGGGTTATGCAACTCTTGGGTAAGCAGATAGATACTTTTGGTCATGCAATATAACTTAAACCTACATTTTTTTTTTGTAAAGAAGTTAGAGGACCTGCATTATATTTGTTTTATTTTATATCAACTTTAATTTGCACTCGATTCCATTTAACCAGTTGATTGTGTTTCTGATCGCTACAGGTTGTGATGAAGAGAGCTCAGAGCATGGCGCAGGCAGCATGGACACGTCCTGCCCTGGGCGTTTCTTCTTGGTCATGCATGGGTCCCCGTCGTCGGGCCACAGCTGCTCATACAAAAGAGGAGGAAAGCTCTCTTGAATCTTCTGCTGCCAATGCAGAAACTTCTGAGCATCTTCTTTCATCCCCAAATAAAACTGCAACCACGACTGTTATTGAAGGCATTGACCTTCCTGTAGCTTCATCTGTAGGAATGGAATGGACTTCAGAAATTGAGTGTTCTTATTCTGATGAAATAGGTCCAGATGCTAATGGGGATGCTGATGTGAATGATGTTGAGGATCTCATTAGCCACAATAGTCATGAAGACCGAATGACTGAAGTTGAGTTATGGCAACAACTTGAGCATGAGCTTTATGATAGGACGGAAGGTGAGGAGGCTGATGTGGCGAAGGAAATAAGGGAAGAAGAAGCAGCAGCCATTGCAGAGGTAGGTGAGGATCAGCCAGAGAGTTCTACACAAGAGAGAAAGGAAGCGCACAGATTTTTCCCCGCTGGGAAGATTATGCATATCATTACCTTTTACTCAGATGGGGCAGGAAGTGGAAGTGATGGTAGCCCTACCACAAGTGGCTTAGACAATGGCCAACTAGAAGACACAACGGTTGGGATTTTCCTCACTCCGAGATCACTGTATAGTAAACTCAGGTTGTCACAAACCATGATTAGTGATCATTTTATGCCGGTCTATAGAAGGCAGATTGAGAGACTAATAAAAGATTTTGAGACAGAAAAAGGTGTTGATGACCATAAAACTGGAGAGGTAGTGTTATAGAAAATGCAGATTTCTAAGCCAACATTTGTTGATAAACATAATACCAAAAGGAACTGTAGTTGTTTACCTTGTTGATTTTGAAGCCATTGCTTTCATCCCGAGTTAATGGCTACCTAGAAAGAATGGTCCATTGCTTTGCTGCAATGGGAAAGCATGGTGGTGGAAGCAACCACAGTTAATGGTCTGACTGGTGAACTAAGGAACATAATTGGTTGTTCTCATTTTTGGCTGCTCTGTTTGTTAGGGAAAGGTGTAAAGGTGGTGTCAATTATGTAAACAGTATACAAATCCTAGCCTTGTGTAAATTAGTATTTTTTGAGTTAAAATTTTTGATTCTTTTTGTTCTCAGTTGATTGAGTTGATCTGCTGTTTCTGGCGTTTTTCATTTGGTTCTATTGTGAAGTGAACTAGTTATGCAACTTTTTAAATATTTTGATGTCTGCATGTACGAGGTTTTTGTTGTTGTGCCTGGTTGGACTTGATGGGTCATGACTATCGTAGGCAACACGTCGAGTTCTAGTCTTTTGGTTTTTATCGTCATCATCATACTTGTCGTCTCAAATTCTAAGGCTAGTTTAATAAATGTGTTTAAACAACCGTTTTCAATTTTTTTAAAAAAAACATATGAGTGAAAAAGATGTGAAAATACGTGTTATTTAAAAATTAAAAATATATATTTAAACACATACACCAAATTGCCATTAAATCTTTCTTCAACATGAATGCAGCTTTCTAAAGGTTTTGATTCTTGTGATAGAACGGACTTTAGTTGTCAGCTTTTCACTAATAGGTTTCTTTTCATTTTAAATGAATTTATTTTATTTTAGATTAACGTTACAAATTTAAAGGTGAATCATCATAAGGGAAATTTTACTTTTTTTTAGCAGTAAAATTGACTTTTTACTTTGAATGAAATGGAGTATCCTATTTGTATAAATTAAAACACAAATTATTTTTGTAAAATTTATTAATGTCTTAACTTTTAAGGTTATATTAACCAATTGTCGTATATTTTTTAACAGTATTTTTTTTTTTCCTTTGAAAGGAAGAAAGAAATTTGGGCTTCTGTAGACTCTAGATTAAAGAAAAAAAAAAAAAAAGATTTGACCCTTAATCATATCGTTCCACTTTTAGCCCAGCGAGTTTGAAGAGCTGCGAGCTATTCACCATGAATGTGTAATAATATGTTCTAGTGGATAAACAAATTTGGAACTAGAAAGAAGGCCGGCCCAATACAATATGAGACCCTTAGGCTAAATCTTTAAATGGGGCACTTTTTAAATAATATTTAGTTTATTAGCCATCAATTGAATTAATTAATATATTATATTATAATATATATTTTTAAATCCATTATTTTTATTTTTTAATATGGCTAATTTATTTACGGCAAATTTTATTATATAGTTCATACAAACTAACGTGTCCCTAATTAGAGAAAAATTGATTCAAACTTTAACTATATTGTGTAAGTGGTGATAACCATATTCTTGTCATATCATTTGTAATATTTTTTTTACTAAAATTTATAGTAATTTTAGCATTTTTTCATTCACTTAATGATAATTTAGTTGGGTTTTTATTGGTTTTTTTTTTGTTAAAAAAATACTAAAATTATTACAAATTTTACTACAAAAAACTTACAAACTAATATAAAAATTAATATGATTGGTGACACAATAATATGTAAGATCTATATAATAAAATTTATAATATTTTTAACATCATTTAATCTTTTTGACTTTCTTAAAAGTGGTAGGAAAAAAATATACAACTCACTATTTTTTTTAAAATAAAAAGAAATAAATTATTATCCCCAATTTGGGGGTCTTTTTTTATTAGGGGGCCTATCCTAGGCTAGGCCTAGGGCCGGCCCCAACTAGATAAATATTCGATTTTAAGGGACTGTGTGCAGAGGAAGAAGAAGAATAATAAAGAAAAATTAAGAGTAAACAAAAAGAATGGGATACTATCACTCTTATGATAATAATAAATAATGGCTCCGGTCACCTTGGGGGTGTTTGTGATGGTCTTTGAAGGCAAAGACTTATCCTAAATTTTAATGGAAGATATTCTAAAACCAACCCACTTGTGTTTAAGTTTAATAGTACATTGATTGTAGTAATTGGAGTGGCTGCTTAAGGAATGTAAAACTTTTTATTCATGATTTGGACTTGGGTAATTATAATATTTAGTTTGATAGTATCTACCAAAAAAGTCACCAATTCAATCATACACAATATTTTAGTACTGATTTCATCTTGTTATCTAAAAGGACCTCCATGAATGAATGACTACATGATGGGTCACAAAGCAAAGCCCACACATCAGCCAAAGATTCTTAAACATCCATCCAACATTTTAACAATGTTTTGCTTTCTAAAGTTAAATTATTTTTTATTTTAATAAAGAGTTTCAACTTATCACGTCTGCTTTTCTCTTTATGATTGCTTTTTATTATCAGACCAAGACACTCAATTAATATTTGGTGTAGGTGAGGATTGAATCTCAAATTTTTTATTTGACGACAAGAAACTTTATCAGTTAAGCTAACTAGAACCCACAAATACTTGTGTTTTCATACAAAGCTAGAGGTGACAATTCGTGTTCGCGTGTCAGGTTCGTGTCATGTTAACTCATGAGTATCCGACTATATTGGTAAACACTAACCCAACATGTTTATTAAACGGGTCAAGATTCATCAACTCTAACATGACTCATTTATTAAACAGGTTAGTCGTATCGACTTGTTTATTAGATTTTATCAAAATGAAAAAAAAAAAATTTATGAAAAAAAAACAAATAAATGTTGTTGATATAAAATTTAGAACTAACGAGTAACTGCATCACAAATAATCATTAAAAATTAAAGCATATCTCAATATCACAAATAATCAATCACATTATGTCAAAGAAAGTAAACCACAACAACTAATAAGTTTATATATCTAGGATTTGAAGGGTATAGGGTATATTATTTAAATGTCATTTAATTAAACGGGTCAAACAGGTTAATTAGTTCTATAAATTGAACATTAACTCAACTCATTTATTAAACGGGTCAGTGATGTTAACCCCAATATGACATAAATCCATTAAACCTTAACTCATAACTTACTCATTTCATATTGTATTGTGTCGAATTCGCGAGTCGTGTCCAATTTTGCCACTCCTATCCAAAGAAATAGTGATATATACCTTCATCAATTATCACTGACTATTCTACTTTTCTAAATGAAGCCTCAAAACCACTAATCTAAAATGTGCTGACGTGGCTGAATGGAAATCTTAATGTTAATGTTGTTATAAATGCATTAATTGGTTCAGGTACAGTAGCTGTTAATAGGAAAATGATATTTTGCTAATGTCAACAGCATTAATGGTTCTAATGTGTATGCCCAAAAAGATTGAGGTTTTAGATTGCAACTCTACCACTAGCTTCTTTACATCACAAATTAAATTGGTTATTTCGAATCTTCAATTTCAGTGTTGAAAATATAAATATTTGGTCCACAAACCTTTGGGTCAATTGCTACATAATTGTTAGTATTAATTTGCATATCGGACTAAACAGAAACGATTTTTCTAGTATTAAAAGTGGTAGGAAAAAAATATACAACTCACTATTTTTTTTAAAATAAAAAGAAATAAATTATTATCCCCAATTTGGGGGTCTTTTTTTATTAGGGGGCCTATCCTAGGCTAGGCCTAGGGCCGGCCCCAACTAGATAAATATTCGATTTTAAGGGACTGTGTGCAGAGGAAGAAGAAGAATAATAAAGAAAAATTAAGAGTAAACAAAAAGAATGGGATACTATCACTCTTATGATAATAATAAATAATGGCTCCGGTCACCTTGGGGGTGTTTGTGATGGTCTTTGAAGGCAAAGACTTATCCTAAATTTTAATGGAAGATATTCTAAAACCAACCCACTTGTGTTTAAGTTTAATAGTACATTGATTGTAGTAATTGGAGTGGCTGCTTAAGGAATGTAAAACTTTTTATTCATGATTTGGACTTGGGTAATTATAATATTTAGTTTGATAGTATCTACCAAAAAAGTCACCAATTCAATCATACACAATATTTTAGTACTGATTTCATCTTGTTATCTAAAAGGACCTCCATGAATGAATGACTACATGATGGGTCACAAAGCAAAGCCCACACATCAGCCAAAGATTCTTAAACATCCATCCAACATTTTAACAATGTTTTGCTTTCTAAAGTTAAATTATTTTTTATTTTAATAAAGAGTTTCAACTTATCACGTCTGCTTTTCTCTTTATGATTGCTTTTTATTATCAGACCAAGACACTCAATTAATATTTGGTGTAGGTGAGGATTGAATCTCAAATTTTTTATTTGACGACAAGAAACTTTATCAGTTAAGCTAACTAGAACCCACAAATACTTGTGTTTTCATACAAAGCTAGAGGTGACAATTCGTGTTCGCGTGTCAGGTTCGTGTCATGTTAACTCATGAGTATCCGACTATATTGGTAAACACTAACCCAACATGTTTATTAAACGGGTCAAGATTCATCAACTCTAACATGACTCATTTATTAAACAGGTTAGTCGTATCGACTTGTTTATTAGATTTTATCAAAATGAAAAAAAAAAAATTTATGAAAAAAAAACAAATAAATGTTGTTGATATAAAATTTAGAACTAACGAGTAACTGCATCACAAATAATCATTAAAAATTAAAGCATATCTCAATATCACAAATAATCAATCACATTATGTCAAAGAAAGTAAACCACAACAACTAATAAGTTTATATATCTAGGATTTGAAGGGTATAGGGTATATTATTTAAATGTCATTTAATTAAACGGGTCAAACAGGTTAATTAGTTCTATAAATTGAACATTAACTCAACTCATTTATTAAACGGGTCAGTGATGTTAACCCCAATATGACATAAATCCATTAAACCTTAACTCATAACTTACTCATTTCATATTGTATTGTGTCGAATTCGCGAGTCGTGTCCAATTTTGCCACTCCTATCCAAAGAAATAGTGATATATACCTTCATCAATTATCACTGACTATTCTACTTTTCTAAATGAAGCCTCAAAACCACTAATCTAAAATGTGCTGACGTGGCTGAATGGAAATCTTAATGTTAATGTTGTTATAAATGCATTAATTGGTTCAGGTACAGTAGCTGTTAATAGGAAAATGATATTTTGCTAATGTCAACAGCATTAATGGTTCTAATGTGTATGCCCAAAAAGATTGAGGTTTTAGATTGCAACTCTACCACTAGCTTCTTTACATCACAAATTAAATTGGTTATTTCGAATCTTCAATTTCAGTGTTGAAAATATAAATATTTGGTCCACAAACCTTTGGGTCAATTGCTACATAATTGTTAGTATTAATTTGCATATCGGACTAAACAGAAACGATTTTTCTAGTAAAAACTAAAAGCTTTCTAATTCAATTGGCACCTTTCAATGGTTCCAACAAAACAATTTAGGGTTCAAATCTCTCATTTCTCATTGATGCAATTAGCAAATTAACCAAAAAAAAAAAATCTAGAAAAAAAGTAGAAGAAAACCAAAAATAGCATTAATAATAATAATAATAAAATACATGTTAATTAAATAAGTGATAGAATGACAAATTAGCATATATGTGAATGTCACAATTAGTTTGTTGAGGATCCATTATCAATCTTAGGGTTTTGGGATTAAGGCTTTGTAGATGTTATTATAATTTCCTTGATAAATCAAGTCTTAGTCATGCAGATTTGGAGTTCCGTATCAAAAGCAAATCTCTGCAGGCAAACATCAACTTACATCAGAAAAATAAAAATAAAATTTTGTTAATTGATGCCATAAGATCATTTGTTTAAAAAATACTTTTAAAATTTATTTATTTATTTTTGTTTGATACAAGATAGAAATTCTATTCTAGTCTAATATAAGTATATATGTGTGAAGCTCTCACCTAGAAACTTGAATTTCGGCTCTTGCCCCCCACATCCCACAAACACTTATACTTGTGGAGTGATCATTGCGCTAAGGGTATGTGTTGATTTTAAATTTATTTATAAGAATGGAAAAAAAAAAAAACTGATTTTTTTGACAGTTTTATTATATTTCTCATAAAAGTAGGATCAAAATTTTTCTAAAATTGTTCATTAACAAATGTTTTAAGGACACCCGTTATTCATAAAAATATGCAATAATTTTAATATTGTGTTATACAACAGGTCACTTCCATCCAATCTTTTTGACTGCATACAATGAACGTAACTACCATTAAATCGAGTGATTAATGATAATAAAATCTTGATTTGGACAGGCAGACTATAACATTTTTTCTGTTTTTATTTGGAAGAGAGGAAAACCCTAGTGTGGTTTGGAATCAGAGTCATATGTGGGACAGACTTAACATTTATTAATTTAGAAAATTTTCATATACATATCATTTTTTAATTTAAATAAGAGCTAATATGTCCAAAAAATGTGATGATGGTAGTTACCAACATGTTTGATGCTTTTTAATTTAAATAAGAGCTAATATGTCCAAAAAATGTGATGATGATAGTTACCAACATGTTAGTATCAAATTTTTAGTTTTTAGTTTTTTTTTTTTTTTTAAGCTTGTTTATTTATTTAATTATTTTTTGCCTTTTAGTTTATTGATCTAATAATCAAATAACTTCTTTGATGGACCATGTCTCGAGCACACAGTACCATTTTTCATCTTCAAGACTTGTCATTATGATATTTCTTCTTCATATTTATTACAACTTAAACATAAGAAATGGAAGTTTATAGTGCGTGGTCACCGATATCTCTTCTCTCTTGTACAAGATATGCTTGACAGTTTTGGGTATCTTGTTGAATAGGAACTTAGGTTATAATTTACATATAATATTATTTAGCTTAACAAAAAAAATCGCTTTCCATTGAGAGAGAGAGAGAGAGAGTAGACATTGCGAAATTAAACTTGTTAACTAGTTAGGGAAAACAAAATAATGATATGTGTGGGGGTAAGAGCCCAAATTTGTATATTGGGCCTTGGGTCTTATCCAAGGACGTGGACATGTCTAAGGAGGAGTAAATGATTGGGAGAGGTTCCAAAGTTGAGAATCACATAAGAAAAGAATAGAGGAATATAGTCCGAGGAGTAGCTCATTCTCGGATACGATGAATATCGATCAAATCTGTATTTGGGTAATTTAGATGACCTTCTAAGAAGTTCTAACGATAAGGATGATCTCAGGCACGTACAAAGGCGATAGGAGCTCAGAAATATCTAAAGGAAAATCTGTTATCACTGCATTAAATGCACTGCAGCAACTTTTCTGGCCGCATTTATGTGGAGAGGACCCTTGAACAGTACAATCTCAGCTACCATCATTCACAGAAAGCCAAAGATATCTGATGGGACATGCATTCAAGTGAAGGCTTAGATGATTAACAAGTGTACGACTAGGATGGTCTAGAAGGAACTATATAATGTAAAAGACCTCCCATTGGAGGGGGATCGGAAAAAATAAAAAAAAGAACAACTGTGGTATTCAAATCTGTATTAGCGTTCAGTTCTATTGGTTTATTTTTATAATCCACATTCTCGGACAACTAGTTCATTGAGTTTTACATGTCTTTCATGCTTATTCATTTTTGAAATCTTTACTAGCCGCTGTTTAATCCATCAAAAGCCTAGCTCTTTCACCCACTTTCTACAAATTTATTGTACTTGGCTCATTGGGCCTATATCCCATATCCTTAAGGCGTGGGCTACAAATTGTGACCTTACAATATGATTTATAACCCATTTTAGTTGGATCCACTTTTTACCCATACCAAATTTTGACTCAACTTGATCATTTTCAATACACACACACACACACACACACACACACACACACACACACACATATATATATGATAAAGTTATTTGTATGCTAAAGTTATACTATATATATTGCAGATGTAAATTTTAATCACATAACCCATCAATTTTTTTTAAGCCCATAACCCATCAATTTGAAACGCAATTCTCAAATATAAATGGAGTATTTTTTTTATGTTGAATCTATTAATAATATTGAGAATTTTTTTGATAAGTTTATTATAAATTTTTTCCCTAATTTTTTACTTGTTTTTTTCTTTACCTAGTATGTTATTTTATTTTTAAAGTTTTTATTATTATTTATATATACAATTAATTTCCTCATCAATATTTTGGAAAAGAGCAAATATGTCATATTTTTATTCTTTCAATAAAACCCTAATAAAAGCTTATGATTCTTAAAAAATTCTATTGTGTAGTAGCTAAAATACTCCCACTAAATTTTAACATCCAAAAATTTTCTTCACGTATTTTAAGTTTTAGATGATAGTAATGCTTAGAAAGTTGGAATGGTAATATAAGGTGTTTTATTTGTTACCTAGAGAACATTGATTTTTTAAGTTTAAATTTTTGAAACGTATAATTTATCTAATGAAAAATTCGATAACACATGCCTTTTGTATATATATATATATATATATTTGCCTAAAATGATTGTTCGTAAAAACTAATTAAGCTAAAGATTGCACCTAGACTCATGTGAAATGATAAAGTAGAAAGTATGAATGAAAAAATTTTCATTGTGTATGTTTGAAGGTATTTGATGAAGAGTTTTAATTGTAACATATGACATTATTCATTGCGAAAATTTAAATATTGTGACTAGGTTTTAGCAAAACTTAGTTGCTTATTTTTGGAAGATAATGATATTCATTATCATTCTTAAAAGTTTTTAATAAGTGGATATTGCCTTTAGCAAATAGTATCAAAATTCTTATATGAATGAGATTAACTTTGTATGACATACATTTTTATATAGTTTCATACTTTTTCAAAAAAAAAAATTCTATCTTAATTTCTTACACAAGAGGTAGCATGTGCCTTGCACGTTCCACCCACAATAGTTTATAGAATATATATCATAGATTTATATCCTATCATATCTATATTAAAAAGGAAAAAAATTGAATTATTATAGTTCTTGAAACAAATCAAAGCTTCGTTTAATCTAAATTAGACATCACAGGCATTCTAAAATTTCCCTTAAGAGTTTATACCTAATATGAGTAACATGTTTTAATATTTTATCCAAAAAATAAAAAGGTAATGTGAACAATTTGAACAAATCGAATCTACCTACAAAGTGTTATATTTATTATTTAAACGAAAGTTAAAGTCAATCTAGATTAGACATCGTAGACAATATCACGTTGTCTATATTTGACTCCATGTGAACTGATCTTGGCAACAAATGTTAGTAATTTGCCTAAAATTAAACAAAATACATGGAAATTTGCAATATTGATTTCATTAATTTTACCATTGAATAGTATAACCTTTTTTAAAAACCAACTATTTAGGTGGATATCCAATGCTCGATCACCTTTCAACACCCTACTTAAAGGCATGTTACAGATGTACTAAAATGACTACATCTTTTTTGAAGTTTTCACCACTTGAAAATCAGTTATAACTAATACTAGTTTCATAGTTCTTCTATGAAATTGTAGTAATTACACATACCATTTCTTTTTTTAGTGGCATCCAATGCATTACTTCTCACGGTAGTTTAAAAACCTCAACCACCCAAAAAACTGTAACCAAACTAACTAGAACTATGATGCCATAAATAGAACTACTCTGTCAACTATATATAAAACAAGAATTAGTTTCAACATTAATACGAGAAACTTTGTGAAGTTTCATAATCGTTAACACAATATCTTATGATTAGTGTACGATAAAGATGATATTGGTAGTATTGCTGGTTAGTCTTTGCAAAAATTGTGTTAGTAGTTAGCTCAGTTATGAAATTTTGTATGTCGGTTATATTGCTGTTAAGAGTATTGCTAGGAACACACCTAAATCCACGCCTTACTTATGCATTAACTCTTGATTGAATTTTGATACTTTCACATAGGTCTATTACGTGTATTTAAAAAAAAAAAATGAAACCCAATAAAAAATTAACACATAAGCAAAGTGTAAATTTAGGTGTAGTTTCTCCATGTCCCCAACCCAAATTAAGGAGATTTTTCAAAACTGTACCTTACACGTTTTGTGGGATACACGTGGCAACCAAAGAGTGCTCCATAAAATAACCAAGAAAAAACTTAAGAAAGAAAGGCCTAATGAGAACAGCACAGCACATATTGGCTAAGACTAGTTTCACAATCTGATAATGCTTAGCTGGCAATCCAAAGATCAACGGTCAGAATTCACCGACAGAAATGTTGCTTACGTGGATTATACCATAGTCCACCCCTTAAAGCTTCAATCATTGGATTTCTCTCTCTCCGAATTCTCTCTCTCTCTCTCCCTCACAAAGTGTCTCTCTTTCTTTCTCTCTTATAGCCTATACTATTCGTATCATTCATCATTCAATATATAGTTTGAGTGGAGGATTTTGTGGAGGAGAAACAAAAAGCAATCTCTTTGTTTTCTTATATAAGATTTGGGTTTCTTAGAAAGTTAACAAAAAACCAAAGAAAAAAGAAAGAGAGAGAGAAGGGAAAAAAAAAAAAAAAGATATGAGCTTGAGTTCTTAAGGTGATCATTGAAGAAAATAAAAATTTGGGTTCTGTGTGGATTGTAAAGTTTATTTTTGAAATGGTTTTGATGTGTGAGATTGTGTTTGAGGAAGAAAAGGTTGAAGAAGGTGAGTGGGAAAAAGAGAGATAACACACATACAAAGCCAGCCAGAGTAGCAGAAGTAGAGAGACAGAGAGACAAAAAGGAAAAAAAAGAATTTCTGGGGGTTCATTTTGATCTGCTTCTGCTGGTAATTCTTATCAAAGCTCTTATCTTTCTCTGTTTTTTGAATATTGGGTTCTTATGAATTTGGTGAATAGAGACTTGTTTTTAGTTCTGTTCATTGTTCTGTCTTTTTTTTGCTTTGTTTGATTATGTTGTAAAGTATTTGTTCATTGTTTTATGCTTCATTAGTAAAGAAAGTTGAAGAAGAAAAAAAATTTCTCTCAGAAAACAAGCTGTCTTAACACGAATATTTGAGTTATTGGTTTTGTGAAACCATACAAACAGTACCAAAACAATTTTCACTTTCTTCCATTCCTCTGTTTTCTCATATGCCAAACTTACTGCAGAACAAAATTGTAAAAAGAAAAAGAATTGTTTTGCATCTGAAAGAAGTGAAAATGTGTATATATTTATAGTTCGGTATTGTTTACAGGGTTATTGGCAATGTCTGCAGCTATAATCAGCGATCCAATGGTTCTTTCAACCCCAGAAACACAAACAGCAGCAGCTACAAAACTCATTTCCCAACTTGAAGTAGAATTCGTCATATGTGACTGCTGTGGACTAACCGAGGAGTGCACGCCGGCCTACATAGCACACATCCGGGAGCTTTACTATGGCAAATGGATATGTGGCCTATGCGGCGAGGCCATAAAAGACGAGATCATAAGGTCTGAAAGGCTACTAAGCACAGAAGAAGCAATGAATAAGCACATAAACTTTTGTAAAAAATTTAACTCATCTGAGCCGCGTCCAGATCCTACACTGCATTTGATTGCAGCCATGAGACAGATTCTAAGGCGCAGTTTGGATTCACCGAGGGCAATGAGGTCTACGCCGAGTAGTCCGTTGAATAGTGACCGGGAAATTCATAGTTCAGGGCTTACTAGGTCCGAGAGTTGTTTTCCTAGTCTGTCTGGGCCATGAAGGTATGAGATGGAATAGGAACAGAACAGAGGTGAACATGGGAAATTCACATTTCATTTGCTGCAAAATAAAAAAAAAAAACCCAAAAAGAAAAGAAATGGTCAAATGATTACTGTAGTTAGCTTGTTATCATCAAGTATAGAACTTTCTCTGTTGTTAAAAATCTCTTCTTTCAATTTTCATTTCAAGTACATATATATTACTTTGTCTTCTCTAATTGTTTCCAATTACAAGTGCCTTGAACCATGGTTTTAAAGTTTGCTTAAAAAAAAAAAAAACCATGGTTTTAAAGTTTGCTAACTAGCTGTGATTATTAACTCTAAACATATGAATTTTGCAAATACTTGTAAAAAGTATGGAATTTACTTAAATTGGTGCTAATATTGGATTAATATAGTTCAAAATTTTGTTTAAATTTGGTGAAAATCAAAACTAAGAAAGAAATTTATAATATAAGTGGCCAAGTAGCCTGTCCTAGATGCTGGTGCCGTAAAGTGCAATGAGCTATAGCACAATTGCTGGATGCCCGGATCTCTGAAGATTTTGTGTATATTGGCATTTCATACATGGCTTTATTTAGCATTGGTTTTTCTAATTCTGGACACCAACTTTGATTCTCTTTTTATTTTCCATGAGATTGTCTAAATATAGAATTGTGTCACGGGTGCAAAAAGTCGCACAAACTATTCCAGTGCCAAATATGACAAATTGATTGAGCTGTCCTCTAGTTAATAATGTGCTTAACTAATTCTAAAGAAGATTATTCAATATTATTGGCAGTAGTAGGTAGCTCGTGAGTTTTCAACCAAATGGAAAATTTTGTATAAATTTTCACGTTTAAAGTCTCTCAGGTTGAATAAGAAATCTGAAGTTTAATCTCCTCATACACCAAAAATCGATTGGTGTCTTGATCTGATAATAAAGAGCTATCATTAAGAGCGAACGCCATAAATTGAAACTTACTAAAAATAAGTAGATACCATATATTGGGTTTGGTAGCGCACATGAAATTTATTGAGAACAACCAAATTCAAAAGGAAGAATGAGATTTTTAAACTTCAATTTTAGCTCAATTTGGTGTGATTGGCCTTTCAAATTATGGCACATCAGCTGGTTCTAGGTGATATATGACGACATGTTGCAGTTTATCAGAATCTGAATGTAGCTGTCTCTATAAAAAGTAAGTGGTGACTAGAAAAGGTAGGAGTACCGAATNTATATATATTATTTTATAAGAGAGTTAAAATTATTTCATGTTTTATTTATAACAAGTGAAAGTGTTTTTTTTTTTTCTTTTGTGAAATTATTAGATTAATCGACTATTAAAATTAATTATTGGACTATAAATTTAGAGATTTATGTATTATTTGACTTTTATTTTTGAGCATTTTTTTGTTCTTTTATTTATATTAAATGAAATATGAAAAACAATGTTAAGACTATGTTTAAATTTCTTTCTTTCTTCTTCTTCTTTTTCTTCTCCTTATTTTTAATTTTTTATTAGTATTTTCTTATACACGAGGAAAACTAAGGTTTACTGGGTCAAACCGAACCATTAAAATCTAGGTAAGGGTCATAGAATAGAATAACAACTCAATCATTTTCATATGACCCATATTTTATCAAGACATATCCAAACCTTCTTGATTCGATCTCTTTACTAGTTCTATCGTATTGTCAACCGCTTTCAATTATGATTTGTGAGATTTTTTTTTTTTTTTTTTTTTTTTATAGTGTTTTTCCCCTCATTTAAATATTAAAATTAGTGTCCAACAAACAATCTCTTCTATTCCAATTGACCACTGATTGCTTAAGTATTAATTTGGGTGTACACATCTATGCCACCTGTCTGTCTATATAAACAAAGATCCATGCTTGTAATTAAAACATATTCGAAAAATTAACATTTTAATCATATGGATAGGGTTTTTACATTATCTTATTTATTTTTTTTATAAAGGGGAATAAAAATTGAACACTTAAACTAAGACTTATCAATAGATTAATGTAATTACTAAGACTAGAACAAATAGAAAATAATTATACATTTTCCATGAGTATCATTAAGTATGGTTTACGTGTTAAACACAATGATACCCTTTAACAACAACATTGAGAAAAAGAAAAAACACACACACACGCACATGACTAAATAGACAAAGCACATGCATATATCAAGTTCTACACTCAGCCACACAAAAAATGCAAAAAAAGAAAGAAAGAGAAAATTGCACACATAGCCAAGAAAGAAAGAAAGAAAAAACTTTTAGATTAAGACCTTTGTAAAAGGATGACTATGTCTCTTAGTGGTTATAAGCAATCGTAAGAAGTTTCTCGAGAATCATAAAAAGTCCACAATATATCAAACAAAATTATTCATTTAGAGCCTAGTGTCATTCTAATTTCCATTTCATTATTCATCACTACCTACCAACCACTTGTTCTTTTTTTGGTACAATCTATTTTTCCTTTTCAATCCACCACTACGGCGGACCAAATTGCCTTTGGAAGAGAAAAGAAAGCCGAAAAATTGAAGAAAAAAACAAAAGAAAATTTCTAAAAACTTGAATAAGAAGTTATTTTGAAACATATTTAGCTCAAAAAAAAAGAAACTTTGAAACATTGAAAACCCACTCTTTTTAACAAAACGTACGAAATCATAGACATGAAAAAGCACAGACCAAACCATTAATAATTATTTATAACCACTTGGTTAATTATTGACATAATTAGTGCCTGCCACATATGCCACAATTATTATATTGCCCTGTCAAATACATTTTTAATTTAATTTATCATTAACTTTCTTAAGCAATCCTTTTTATTTTTTTATTTTTTTTATACAACTTTCTTAAGCAATCCTTACTTCCCATTGAACACGTCGGAATGCAAATTGGGTTTGGTTGACCTAAGCTAAGGGTGACCACTTAAAATATGCATCACGATTCACTATAGAAAATACGTGTTCACAATCTAAAAAACAAAAACCAAAAAGAAAAGAAAAATTTTGAAAAAGAAAAAGGATATTATATTTTGGGGAATTAATGTGTTCATATTGGGCATAACAAGATTCAACTCTTAGAATGTTCATTCTATTTACTAGGGGTGTATATATGTCCCACATTTTTTAATGCAAAAAATTGATTGTATAATGTCCTTGTCCTAAACGTGCACGATAAACATGAATGAATGTGAAATTTGGACCATTAGCATGTGAATCGTTGTTCATGTTTCCAAAGTTCAATTAAGGCCTTAGGTATGGCAACCTATGCAGCCTCTCTTTTTTTTTTTTTTATGCAAAATTATATGTGGAGGAAGATATGAACAATATTCATTGGTGGGTTGTCATTTTATCTAATCTAGCAAAGAGAGAGAGTTGGCTAGTGGGAGTCCCTTTCATAATCAATGTTTATGTGCAATAATTTCACTCTCTTTCTTTGGCTAGGCAATGCTTGGCCCTTTCATACTACCCAAAAAACAAAAGCTTGGTCCATTTCGTTGTTTATTTCAAAGTTTTTGATATATGTATTAAGTAGTGCTATGCCCATGACATTTTTACAACAAATTCTAAATAGTAAATTGTTACTGATTTTAATTCGAACTCATTGTCGATATCACTTTTTTATTTATTAATAGCAACTTGCCACATAAAATTTGTTGTTAAAATGTTGGGACATAGCATTCCTTGTATATATATATTTGAGTTGGTTTTTGATCATTAAATCAAATCCATGAGGAATCGCCAATTAAGGATATCCTTCCTCGTGCTTGAAAAAAAAATAATGGAGGATGTGGTGGTGAAAGGGTTTGCGTAGGTTGCAATGCATTGCAACATCAAGCTCAATAATGAAAGGCGTGATAAAGCAACTTGTTTTCTTCCTTCCCCACTTACAAGTCACCTCCCTTAGCTAGAAATGTAGCATGACTCATGAGTGATGAGAACAGTTTGAATCAATATATATATATATATATATGTTTCCAACATGAATACGGTATTGTTTAATATAAATTTAAATGACAGGTTATTTTATGTTGTAACATTTTTATAACAAGCTAAAATATTAGCTTATCATATATATATATATATATAAAAATTACACTCGAACTCACCACAACTCAAAACAAATTTATTGTCAAACCGTTGTGAGATTTTGTTGTGTTTATAGATTTTCTCTTAAATCATATGAATTAAAATGACTATCATGTATAAATTTGATTTTTTATAGATTCAGATTAGCTTAACTAATAAAGTCTTTTTAATTGTTGAATAAGAGACTTAGCTTTAAATTCTGCCTAAAAAAAAGTGTCTTTGTATCATAGTAAATAGTAATATCATATCTTTTTTGAAAAAAAAAAAAAAAAACTATACGTCAATGTAAGTTAAATGCAAAAGCATGTAAAGATTTGGCTTTGATATATGGACAATTCCTTAAAAAGAGCTTTATAAAGATTTGCAAAGATTTGGAATAATTTGAATAGTAGTAGATCACTTAATTTAAGGAAACAAGTCTCGTAAAAATAGGGGAAACAATTTAAAATTAAGAAAAAAATTAACAAACTGTAAAAGAATAAAGTCTTCTAAAAAAGGGAACCAAGTCTTGATTGATACTTGATAGGATTTAAATAGAATCAAGTCTTGATGGCTGAGATTCAAATTTATCTCTCTGAAAGATTGTTGCTGGATTGATGAGTGACTGCAGTTTAATTGAGTTGCTGATTACGTGGGATTTAGATAGTTCAATTAGTAAAGTTTATTGCCATTATATGAAGGGTTTGAGTTTGAATGTACACTTACACCAAAATCAATTAATATCTTAATTTCATGATAAAAAGCAATTTTTATATATAAAAAGAGCCAATGAGTTATTGCTACAGCACGCAACGCTGCAGTACTTTGGTTTGTTCTATTTTATTTTATTTAATTTTTAACTGTACTTGCTCTACAGTACTTTAGTTGTTTCAATTTCCACTGTTATGCTTGCCTTCGTTGAACTTGCTTATATAATAATAATAAAACATTAACACAACAAATTACCACAATACTTTTCACAAATGTTGATGTGTTAATTCCTATAAAATAATAAAATATCATACTGGAAAGTGGAACCAACCACAACTAAAAATAAAGGTTTTGTGAAAAAAAAAAAGTACTACATCTATAATATTTTCATAACAAATATTAAGTAGTAAATTATTATTCTAATTTAAACTTATCAATGGAATCATTTTTTTGTCCACCAGTAACAATTTACTACTTATGATTTGTAATGAAAATGTTGTGAACATAGTATTTATCTTGTGAAAATATTAAGACATCTTGTTGTTGTCACAATATTTTTACAACTGGTGAGGTGTTAATACTTTACAAGCCAAAGTAAAATATAACAAAGTTGTAAAGGCATTATGAAAATGTTGTGCCATTCTTTGTGTTTCTAGAATTATTTTTTTATTAGTCAATTTTTGTTGAGCCAAAATTCATTGTTTCATATACAGTTTTCTTGGGTTGAATTTTTGTATTTTGTTTTGTATTTCTTTTTTCTTTATGCACCATTTTAAGTAGAAGCACATAAAATTAGGATTAAAACATTTTTCATCTTTTATGTTTGGGACAGTTCACAGTTCCTCATTAAATTTTAAAATCAAGCAATTAATTTCCTCATCAATATTTTGGAAAAGAGCAAATATGTCATATTTTTATTCTTTCAATAAAACCCTAATAAAAGCTTATGATTCTTAAAAAATTCTATTGTGTAGTAGCTAAAATACTCCCACTAAATTTTAACATCCAAAAATTTTCTTCACGTATTTTAAGTTTTAGATGATAGTAATGCTTAGAAAGTTGGAATGGTAATATAAGGTGTTTTATTTGTTACCTAGAGAACATTGATTTTTTAAGTTTAAATTTTTGAAACGTATAATTTATCTAATGAAAAATTCGATAACACATGCCTTTTGTATATATATATATATATATATTTGCCTAAAATGATTGTTCGTAAAAACTAATTAAGCTAAAGATTGCACCTAGACTCATGTGAAATGATAAAGTAGAAAGTATGAATGAAAAAATTTTCATTGTGTATGTTTGAAGGTATTTGATGAAGAGTTTTAATTGTAACATATGAACATGACTAGAAAAGGTAGGAGTACCGAATAAAAAAAAATTGATGAATGAGGTGTTCCAACAGAGATGGAAGATTTGCAATGTCTCATTATTTTTGAATTTCTGATAAAAGCTTTCATAAGATCTTAGTGGCACTCCACACGAGTGCAAAGGACAGCTAGGATTGCAGCATTAGAATCAGTGCCAGACAGCACTTCTCTTAAGCCTGTCATTCGTCTGCAAAAAAAAGAAGGTTCTGGAATGAGATCCTGTGCCTGCATGGCCAAAAAAAATGCAATGAACCAAGTGGTCCGGGGCTTGTATTTAGGCAATAATTGTCTCATACGTGTGTATATATATCATCTCTCTAGCAGCATGTGAGTCACACATAACAAAATTACACTTAATGAGAAAAATAATGCATTTTTCCGATGTATTAGATACCTTCTCGTCTTCTCGTGATAACGAGGAAATTGACAATTATAATAAGACTTGGAGCTGGATCCCACCAGTTTCATAATTGAGTTAGCCTTCATGCTTACTTGACTAATTATTAATTACCTGGAAAACTACTTTGTGGTCCGTTAACAAGCTTCATCAAATTTCCAAGATTATGACATAGTTGAACTCAGGCTTTTCAGATGTCCAGAATCATTATTTTCTATCTATTTTTAGTAAAAACTAAACCTTTGCGGTTTGCACAATTAAAAGCTTGAAGCAAATATACATTTAGTTCATGAAGTTTTAATCTCACAGCATGATGAAGCTTCAGATTTTTTGGCAAACATATTCTAATAACTAAAATCCACTTCTCAAACCTTCCTCAGGCAGGCATGGTTTGGATCTAAGTAATCTTTTTGACAAGTCCCATGTTTCATTACCCTTTCCAGGATTAACAAATGATTTTTCTTGAATAGCAAATCATTAAGGTAAAGGAGCAAATAAGTGAGGACTCCCAAGCCACAAACCAGGGAAAAATTTCAACAATTCTAGATACAAATCCAATTGCATTTTACTAACTTATACGACCCACCATTTTTCTTTTCGACCAATTATAATCGTACAAGTCAATAAATTGTGAAATTAGGTGCGTGAATTGTTGTGTCTCTACCCCACAGAATTGTTGAAAAATTTAGCCCTTCCAATAGAGGAATCAAAGCCACAACATAAGGGAATTGATTCAGCCATTCACTGCATTAGTGCTTGCTATTCCAACTCAGATCAATACATGAATCGTGGAAAGTTCTTAAAAAGGACAGATCTTGACAAATTCCCTCCCAAGAGTAAACCACCTGCTTGACTACGTATTTACTGTATATTTTAAAAACTTCAATGGTGCATTTGGATCAACTTTTTTTTTTCTTCTTTCTATTAGTATATTTGTTTATTTTCAATTTTTTAGAGAAAGTTTACTGGAAAAAAAAATTGATACTTGTTGATGTGGCAAATTGTGTACTAAATAAAAAGTAATATCAATAGTAAGTTTAAATGAAAACTACTAAAAGTTTGCCAACTTAACAGGTGTAAAAAATATTGTCAAATTTTTTTTTTTGGTGTATTATATTAATCAACTTTTTAAGTCTCATTTTCTTTTCTAGGTATAAGTCTATTGTTACCATACAGAAAACTATATACTTTCAACAAATAATTTCACCAAAAAGCTAATTCAAATGTATGCTTTTGTACAAATATATATACATCATACATGATTGACCTCTCTTGGAATTCAAGAGAGAAACACCAAAAAACCCAATAGTATCCTCCATTGATTTGATTGAACAAGGAAAATAGGATTGGATATTATCACCAGCTAGGATGACAGAAAATATAATGTTAGGGAAATTTAACTGTCTTTATCTTTGTCTTTGAAAATGGTGATTATTTTCCTGGAGAACTCAGTAGAAACCACCCTTTACAAGCATTGCACACCCTTCTACGAATTATATGGCTACTTTTTCCCACCTTCCCTCAATAGTAGTTTACCAAATCCTCAAATAAGATGAAATCTTTCACATTTGTCCAAAGTCATAATTAATCATGCTCTTATTAATTTATATAGACTAATTGACCTGATGAGTCATTCTTTTTTGTCTTCTTCTAAGTAATATTGGTCAATTTTTTTAATTGATCAAAGCCAAGTGGGATAAGCAATCATTGATGGGAACCTCTATTAAGTTATTCTAACATGCTACTCTTGTAGCCATATATATAGTTGTCTACCAATATTCCCAGAGAGGAGAAATTTGAAGGTCTAAAAGTAACCCATTTGAGGCATAATTTTTTGTTGGATGAAAATTTTTATTGTGACCATTTCATGTTTATATATATATATATATATATAAAATCATGACGCATAAGATAAAGAGAAGTTTATGTGACCATTTCATGTTTATATATATATATATATAATCATGACGCATAAGATAAAGAGAAGTTTATGCATATATGATTATTATTATTATTATTATTATTATTTTCCTTTGTTTTGAAGTTTTGGAAGCCTTTTATGGGGAAATTGATAGTCCACTACTCATTATTTATCATTTCAACAAATTATAAAAACAGTTACCACAAAAGTTGTGTCATTTGACTTCTTCAAAGTCCAAACCTAAATTTAGAGAGATCTTTCTTGTCCCTAATAAACACTAGGTGCATATATTTTTCTTGGTATCTAGTATTGGATGATTGATAAGATGTTCTAAATAAATAAAAATTTTCAATTCTTTTCAGAGATTAGTGCTAATTAAAGAATAATATCTTACTTTGAATTCTTAGAGAGAGAGAGAGTGAGCAAAGAATAAGTTTTTTAATTAAAGAATAAATTCTTAATGCGCATCTGTGATTTATAGGAAGAGGCATTTTGCATGTCAAATAAACTGTGTGAGATTGTATGATATTGATACATTCTAGAAATGCTACATCCTTCATGTTTCAACAATGACGAATTCAACAAAGTAAATTAGATTTGTCCACACGCTTATCATGTATTTTAACTGATTCACGTAAGAAAAATTTAACCAGATTCATTTTTCTTTGTCTTCTGAGTATATAATAATGCTTTAATCATTAAGGCCAAGTGGGATAAACATTTATTTGATGGCACTTCTTTGAGTTGCTCCAATGTCTCTCCTTTTTCAGGATAGACATTTGGTAACCAAAATACTAGTCTGAACTTATATGATTCAGATTAAATGATGGGACTTGAAAAGAAAAAAAGTTTGGAGGTGCCAGCTGAACCGCTTTGAATCATAAAGTTTTGAGTGATTAGTTTGTTTGGACATCTGAGCAGTTCATAATTCTTTTCATAGTTTTTTGAATAGTATGATTTGATTGGTGCATTATAATAACAACAGTATCAATAGTTGATCAATACATTATTTTTCTTTTGGTTAAGAATGCAAAGGTAATGTTTTTTTTTTTTGGGTAGAAATGGGTGGTCTTATTAATTAAACATAGAGCTTATACTACAACATCATTATATGACCTCCACATAATCTACTACTCCTGAGGCCAGCCAAATCCCATACTAAATAGTGACATACTAAATAGTGATACACAAAACTGGGACAAGCAGTATAAATAGACAAAAGTTGTTGTTGGTGGGCTCCCAGTTTCGCTATTGCATCCACGCATCCACTTGCTTCCCGGTATATATGGTGCGCCTGCACCTCCCAGTCTTCTCCATGAGGCTCCTGCAATCGCATATCAAAGACATCACATTGGGCGGATAAAAAGAAGTTTTATAAGTTAACCAAGATGACACTACTGTAGACTCAAGCTCAAGTTGGATAAACCTAAACCCTAGTTGCCAAGCTAACAGGAGACCCTACCTAACTGCTTCCAAGTCCAACTTTGCCATATTATTAGTTACTATACCCATCTTTAGAGAAAATCCATATATCCAAAATCTGGAACTATCCCAAAGTAGACCCCCAACACCAGCCATCCTTGGGTTCCCAATGACACTACCATCCGTGTTAAGTTTTACGTATGGTTCCGGAGGCAGTTCCATCGAACAAGAGTTGGGGTCCTAACTGAACTGGTCTCTTCGAGGTGGCTAAGAAAAAATATTTTGTGGCAGCTTGTATCGTTATGTGTACAAGGCTGTGTTGGGATCGAGACTGATTCTTAAAAATCTATTCATTCCTAGCTAGGGCTGTCTAAGGGTCGGTCTGGGTTGGGTTTGTGCCCAACTTGGAACCAATATGATGGAATTGGATTTTGGAAAAGCTCACTCGCTATCGACCACCGGAGTAAACAGGTCGGGCGGATCAGACTTCAACGAGTGGCGGAAGGGTCGGTCGGCATTAACGATTTGAGAAAATGGTGAGGAAACTGCGAAAAAAGGTGAGAAAAACCCAGATTTGGCGAAAATCTCATCGAAATCTATGAGATTTCGCCAAATCCAACAGTAATATCACTGGATTTGATGAGATTTCGCTAGATCTAGTCAAAATCTCGTCGGACCTACATGGAATAGCGCCTGAATCCGGGTTTTTTTGCCGAGATCTGGATTTTTTTATCGTCGAAATCTGGGTTTTTTGGCCTAAATTTGGGTTTCTTATTGGAATTTGGGTTTTTCGTCGGATTATGGGTTTTTTGGGTTTTTGGGGGAGAGAAACTGAACCGACCCACCGAAGTCAGTTTTTGGTGGAGAAAATTTGCCGCCGACCACCGGAGTAGGTTGGGTCGGCCGGTTTTGAATCGGTTCCAGTCGGGTCTCCGGGTGGGTTGGGTCACCGGATATGTTTGGACAGCCCTATTCCTAGCTAACTATAGGTTCCAGCATAGGAAAGGAAAATATATTTTCCACGGGAGCCTCTGGTGCATAACTACCCTTTTTGCAGTCGCATTACTCTGCAACCACTCTTGTAAGGGCATATGAAAAAAGGAGAGTGGCAAGGGTCTCGGGGATTGACCCCGCACCTCCTTAGCCCAGGGGCAGTCTTGTAAGATGTGAAGTGTTGTTTCCTGAGTGTGGTATCTAGGAAAGTTGTCAGTAATATTCAGGTGAGAAAACGCTAAATATTGCCCAGTGGGAAGTCGGTTGTGCATGACTTTCCAAAGAAAAAGTTGGATCTTTTTGGGACAGTGTACTTTCCATACCTGTTTATCTAGAGGCATTTGTTGTTGTTGACATATAAAATGTGATTCCGAGCTCACCAAACACATTCCATTATTATGGGGCCATACAAAGGTAGTCAAGATCCAGGCGATTCTTGCCACCGGGATTCCATGGATAAGTTGCTTAATTTGTGGTGGGAGGGGGACATGAAGAGAAGTTAAATTCCAAGTCTGAGCAACTCTCAAAGAGCTGACTCGACTGTTTTCTTCGTTTCGCATTAGCGGACCTGCTATGCGGCTACGAAGTGTGCCCCTCGGGATCCAGTGATCCTCCCATATCCTGATATTGTGGCCATCCCCTATTATCCATTTCATACCTTTGCGTAGCCATTGAATTCCATTAAACAAGGCTTTCCAAATATGCGACCCCATAAGAACGGGCAACTTAATTGGTCTAGTTGCCGACTAATTTTTTGGGGGAGGCCATACGTGGTTTGCACGGTGTAAATGGGAATGGAAGCCACCGAGGATTTAACAAGCGTGGCACGTCTTGCCATGGAAAGATACTATGCTTGCCATCCTTCAATCTTCTTTTGAATTCTATCAACTAAATACTGGTATGCTGCTCTCTAACATTGCTCAGGGTTTTATAGACATGGGAAGGATATGACTCCATTATTTAGAAGATTGTCAATTTCTGATTGAGAAAAAAAAAAGCAGTCATGGAAAGTAAGATATATGCAACCCGAGGTTTCAGTAATGTTGCTTGATATCTTATCTATGGCCCAAGTTTTTCTTGTTTTACTCACAACATGTACAATAGCAACTTTGACTCATTTTGATGGAGATTTTTGACCATTTGTTGCTGTGAAAAAGGTTGTCCTTTTGTTTTCAAAAGTCTCTTTGATTTGATTCCAATGTGTGGGAGCTGGGAAAAGGTAAAGTCGTAAAGGATAAAAAAACCTTTTCTAAACGATAAACAAGCCAAATCTCCAACCATGCATGACATAAAAGAAGATATATACCCTAATGAACTTGGCAGCTTTTTTTTTTTTTTTTTTTTTTTTGGACAGTTTTAAAGTTGTTCTTGTTAGTTGAGAAACTTTTTGACACTGTATTTCTCTAGTATTCACTATAAATTCTTCCCATTTCCAATAAATTCATTCTATAGTTTAGATTAAACATGTATTTAATGCTATATTATTAAAATTCTAATTGATGTAAATAAATAGAAACAATAAAATCATACTCATGAAAAGGATGCTGCCAAAATTGCTGAACTTGGATTTGAAGATAGGCCCTGCCCACAATTGAGTAAGCAATTTGTATCTCTCCGACAAGAGTCATTGTTTGTGTAATATCAACCCATCATGTCATGTTGTTTCAGAAACATGAAATGGCAGGTATTGGACTTACTCAAAGAAATAATTGGAAGCTTTCCCTATTGGGGCAAAAATTATTGATTCTAGCCATTAAATTATATATTGCACTCCCATAATGTTAGGCTTGTGTAGTAGAAAATTCATTTTTCTCATTTTTTTAAGATCTCAATTCCTATACGCCCTCAAAAAAAGGATCTCATTTCCTATACATATATGCACCTCGGATTAACTATACATGCCAATAAGATAGAAGCTATAACCCAGGGTGATATGTTATTGTCCTTTCTTCCATTAAAAAAATATGATGCATATATCAACATCATTGTGGAATTTTCCCAAGGCAAGAGGGTAGTCTACTGCAGTTGGCATACAAAATTGGTTGAAGCTTAGGGTAAGAATTGTCTATCACAGAATCATCTACACAATCTCCTATGCATGATAAGAGTTGAGGATTTGTTTGGTATCTAAATTCTACAGAGAGAGACCTATAGATATGGACAAAAAATCCCACAATAATTAAGACCAGTATACCTATTTGAACGGTCTAACAAGCAGATTTCCTTCATTTTCATACACAGCATTTCACATGCAAATGCCACTAGCAAAATGAATATGAAAAAAACAATCAAGAAATAGTTACAAAAATTCAAAACAATGCTACTCAAGAAATATTAAACTGCAGTATAGGCCTTTTGTGCAGTATGTAGGGAAATTGAACATTTTGTCGTGTTTGTGATCATGAAATTTTATCAAACAAGAAACTTTTAGCAATATGCATTATGAAATTTTATTAAACAAGGAACTGTTATAGCAATTGGATTTGCGAGAGAAATTTCAAAGAGTGAGGTTTTAATTAGAGGGAAAAAAAATTTGTTTGGGTATGTCATATATGTTTGACTTATAGGAGGATAGGTATTTTTTGTATGCCAAATAAACTGGTTGAGATTGTCAAAAGCCTTGTCACTAAAAAGTCTTATGGGGTAGCCCCTAGGCCCCTTTTTTTTGGGATAGGCCCTTAGAAGCTCAAACTTGAAATGGATCTAGTCCTTTGTATTTTTGTATCTTGTGTACGGTTTTTGTTTCCAAATTAAGGCCCAATAAATATTAGAAATGATTTATGCTTTATTTTTCAGTAAATTGCAACTAGTCACACTTATGAAGGATGGTTTGCAGTTTATTGATTCATTGTATCATTTGTATTCTTAATTTTTCATATAGTAAAATTACTAGGGATACTGATCCAGGTATTCTTTTTTATTTATTGAATAAGAAAATCATGGAAGAAAAATTTAATAAAAAAGGAATTATGAGATTATTGAAATCACACATGGTTCATTTACTAAAAAATTTCTCACCAGTTAACTTAACAAAGAGCAGGCCCTTGAGGCAGGGTCAATATGGCATCATACTTACTTGTTTATTAACTAAACAAGAACTCTTGTCGAATTTCGAAAGATATGTACTTGGGATGAAGAGAGATGAATGGAGAGGAAAGAAGAGTAGAGGTAAAGGGGAAATGTTACTACCCTCATCCAAACATAGGGTTAAAAACAACCACCAAAAAAAAAAAAAACAGGATGACACTAGAAACCAAAAGTATTAAATATATTAAACTTTAATTTAACATATAGAATGGATAACCCATTATCACAACTATTTCTTTAAGTGCTCTGTTATTTTTACTTTTTGTTGTTGTTGTTGTTGTTGTTGTTATTGTTGTTGCTGCTGCTGCTGCTAAATCTCTGTTATTTTTATCTTGTTTCAGTTAAATTTTATTTTTTAATTATTTGAAGTAGTAATTAGCTTCATGTTTCAATTATCACAACCAAGCATCAAACCAATAATGGTGGTCTCCTAAATTAAGTTCCTCTTACATTTCTAATTTTTTTTTTTTTTTAACCATGGAGTTCATACAACACTCTTCATCTATTTTGAGATGAGTGAACTGGATTTTATCACGTTATTCATCCTAAAATTAGAATTCATTTTTTTGTTACAAATATTCACTTATAGCATACCATATCTCAATGGATTATCATAATTTTTCTACTACTACCCAATATTTGGAAGATCCTTTCTCGGAATACATGTCTGTTTCCTTGGGTTTTACTATAACTAGTTTGTTTGGAAATATACGTACCCATATTTTCCTGCTGTGGAGTACATTTCATGTTATTGCTCACCACCCTGCTTTTATTTGTCTAGACGTAATCCACACGGTTCAAGTGCCTTAAGAGCATATCTATCAAAGCAAACATGATTATCTCAGTAAGATATTCCTTAATAAATACTAATTAATACTATTTTGATATTTAAATTGTTTAAGATATTGAAAAAGCTAATCAATTCATTTCAAATAAATTAAAGGTTTTTAGAAAATTTATATAAAATTATTCTAAAAACTCTAAAGAACCATTTTTTTTTAGAGGAAATGATAGTAGACTTTATTCATTCAATATCATGGTATACAATGGGAAAAGAGAAAAGAGGGTCAAAACATTGACCTTCTCATTCTCTTTTGCAAGTTACAACACTAGCATGAGTTAGAGCAACAAAATTACATCTTAAAAGAAACTATATATATATATATAACACACACTAACAAATTGTTCGCAAATCAGCTTAATATCCTTCAAGATCTAACCAACCACTTCCAAAGAATACAATCTAATCTTGATTGCATTAGAATGGGTGCTGCCTTTCTCAATCATCTTTTAAAAAAAAAAAAAAAAAATCAAGATCCTTGATAGAAACAAAGGCTCCAGCAGACCGTTTAGAAGGTAATGGCGTGGATACGAGGGAGTTGTTAGAATTCAATTTGGCCTTATTCCTGATAACTCGCTTCCAGCTACGTAAGGATGATGTCTTCAGTTCTAGACTCTCGGTAGGTACCTCAAAAGAGAATTCCATCTCAATATCCTCATAATTCTTGGAAAGTTTCTCAACTGAATTTTTGAAATTACTTACCTCTATCTTAGAAATCGAACAACTATGGTGAGTAGACTTAGTGTTTGATGAGAACTCAAAGAAGTCTATATTATGAATTTCGGCATTATCACAATGTTCCAATTCATGAGGGATAATAGTCTTATCATCACAATTCAAATTTGTATCCAAATTTGAAGCCGCTATATCAGATGGAAGAAAATAGTTAGGCTTATAATGGTTTTGAACAAGGATAACATCATTAGAATTTGAATTGGATGCAATCTCCATAATCTTGACTACCTTATCCATTTGAAAATTCGAAACTCCCTTGGAAATAGGAACCAACTACTTTTCTGGTGCCAGAATGTAGGAAATTCAACCCGAAATTCCTAAAAGTGAGAAACAAAAATAGAGAAAACACATGTCAAGAGAAAACAATCACACACAACAACAGTATTTACTGATTTGGCAATTTGCCTACGTCTATGGAGTTGCAGAGATTTCACTATTATAGGGAAAAATACAAAGTGCGGCTACATGTTTTAATCTCTCAAAAACAACAACAACAACAAAACCCAATCAACAAAATTGTGTTTTTTTTACCTCCTGTGCACAGGATACACAATGGGCCAAAATTTTTTCGCCAAGCTTCGCTACATGGACTAACTTAGAAAATCTCCAATTAAAAACCACGTAATATTATTTGGGTTAAGTTGAGTCGTCAACCGGATCAAACATAACTAGGCTCCATAAAGCCCAACAAATCTCCCACTTGGAGACTAGTTCAATCATCAACATCAACTGCAATCCTCCAAAAAACAATCCCTCATCCCTGCAACTCATCCTCCTGTCTTCAAGTTAGAAGCCCAACTAAAGCTGCACATAACTTCAGCTTCTCAATAGTGACACCCTTAGTCAACATATCTGCCAAGTTCTTAGATCCACAAATCTTCTCAAGTATTACTAGCTTATTTTCAACAAGGTACTGGATAAAGTGGTATTTTGTTTGTATATGTTTCGACTTTGAATGAAAATCCAAATTTTTAGCAAGAAAAATTGCACTCTGACTGTCACTGTGTAGAATGCCCATCTCTTGCTTCTTACCCAATTCATCTAAGAAACCATGTAACCAAATCATCTCCTTTCCAACTTTAATTGCTACAACATACTCAACTTCTGTAGTAGACAAAGTAACAATCTTTTGTAGATTTGAAGCCCATGATATAGCTGTACCACTCAGAGTAAATACAAACCCAGTAGTACTCTTTCTACTATCAATATCACCAGCAAAATTAGCATCTACATAACCTTGCAGTTTCAAACTTGCACCTGTGAAGCAAAGACATGTATCTGATGAGCCCTTCAGATATCTCAGAATCCACTTGACTGCCTCCCAATGCTGCTTTCTAGGCCTACTCATAAATCTGCTCACAACTCCTATTGCATGTGCAGTGTCTGGCCTTATACACAACATAGCATACATCAAGGTACCAATAGCTTGAGACATAGGGCACCTTGCTCATATGGTCCTTTTCATCTTTTGTCTTCAGTGACTATTCTTTGCTTAGTTTGAAATGACTACTCAAAGGTGTGCTCACTGGTTTAGCTTCATTTATGTTGAACCTGCTAAGAACTTTTTTTCACATACTCTGATTGTGAAAGCTTCAATGTACCATTAGTCTTGTCTTTAATGATTCTCATACCAAGGATTTGCTTTGTAGCTCCCAAATCCTTTATTACAAACTGTTTTGACAATTGCTTCTTTAGATTATTAATCTCCTCAATGCTAGACCCTGCAATGAGCATATCATTTACATACAATAGTAAAATGATATAAGAATTGTCAAAGAACTTAACATAGCAACAGTGATCAACTTCACATCTCTTGAACCTAATTTATGCATAAAACTGTCAAATTTCTTGTACCACTGTCTAGNTTTTTTACTTTCCTAAAATGCAGCTTTCACACATGTCAAAATCAATAGACTTCAATTCTGGTAGCTTTCCTCTTGACAGCAGCATCTTTATCCCTTTCTCACTCATGTGACCAAGCCTGTGATGCAATAGGCTTGTATCAGTATTTGCTTTAGCAACTGCAACTATATCTCTTGGACTTAAGGTCATATATAGAGTGTCAGTCTTCTTTCCACGAGCCAATACTCTGGTTCCCTTTGTAATCTTCCAAGTACCACCAACAAATAGTATTGCATGCCCTTCATCATCAAGTTGTCCAATAGAAATCAGATTCCTCCTCAAGTCAGGAATATGTCAAACCTTCTCCAATAACCAAACAGACCCATTGGGCAATAATATTCAGACATCTCCCATACCTATAACATCCAAGGCTGAACCATCAGCCAAATACACCTTACCAAAATCACTTATAACATAATTCTGTATGATTTCTCAGTGTAAAGTGGTATGAAACAAAACTTCTGAATCCAAAACCCAATCATCAAGTGGACTGTCTACTACAAGAAGGAGTGCATCCTGTACATCTTCTGTTACAACATTAGCAGAATCATCTTCATTCTTATTCTTAGGACATTTGCATTGCCTCCTAAAGTGACATGTTTTCCCACAGTTCTAACATTGTACTTGTTGGCCTGATCTAGATTTACTTTTATTCCGATTAGAATTTCTAGATTTTGATCTGCCCTGATTTGAATCTCTGTCATTACTTCTGCCTCTTGTCTCAAGGTTTAGGGCAGAACCAAATCTTGAGGTTTCCCCTGCATATCTTCTACGAATCTCCTTAGCCATAATTAAATCTTGTATGTCATTGTACTTCAGCTTTTTTTTCCTGTAGAATTGCTCACTGCCATCTTCATTGCCTCTCAACTGTTTGTCAAAGAAGCCAAAAAACGATCAGTGCACGGATCTCATAATCAAAATCAATCTCTACAGACGACAATTGATTTGTGATAGTGTTAAATTCATTCAGATGTTGTGCTACTGATGCGTTCTCTGCCATCTTTAGATTGAACAGTTTTTTCGTCAAATGCACCTTGTTGTTTGCTGACGGCTTTTCATATATACCAGACAAAGCCTTCATCAGATCTGCTGTGGCCTTCTCCTTTACAACATTATATACAACAGACCTAGATAGAGTTAACCTGATAACTCCCAATACCTGTCTATCAAGAAGAGCCCATTCTTCAGCCTTCATAGTCTCAGGTTTTGTCCCCAAAAGAGGCAGATGCAATTTCCTCTCATATAGATAATCTTCAATCTACATCCTCTACTACGCGAAGTCTGTGCTATTAAACTTTTCTATTCCAAATGCCTTTTCTGTTTCCTCTACCATTGTTCCCACTCAAACCTAACCCTAGACTTTAATACCAGTTGTAAGGAATTCAACCCGAAATTCCCAAAACGTGAGAAACAAAAATAGAGAAAACACATGTTAAAAGAAAACAATTACACGCACAAGACAATATTTATGTAGTCCGGCAATTTGCTTACGTTCACAGAGTTGCAGGGATTTCACTATTATAAGGGAAAAATACAAAGTGCGGTTACATTGTTTCAATCTCTCAAGAATGACAACAACCAAGCCGGAGCGCTATGGACTAAACCTTAGAAAATCTCTCATTAAAAACAACACAATATTATTCGGGTCGGGTTGAGTTGTCAACCGGATCAAACATAACTAGGCTCCAAAGCCCAACACAGAATAGTTGTGTCTCTTCCTAACGAAGTGCCAAACGGCACAGATTGCCTTGGATTAATCATCATAGCTGTCGTGGGAAGCTCAGCCTGAATTTGGCGATGATGTAATGAATCATCAAAATCTTTTACCACTAATTGAATATCATCCTCATCTTCATATCGTGTGTCTAATTGAAAAAATCTTTTTTTTTTTTTTTTTCTGCTACCCTTCGGAGCCAACGAACGGAGCCATGGACCAAATTGAAAAAATCATCATCAGAGGAAAAACACCCCGTCTTCAATTGAGGACACTCATTGTCTTGATGGCTAAGAATTCCACATCTATAGCAAAAAATAGAAAGCCTTTCATATTTAAAGACAACCCAACTGGGCTCAAGATCTTCAATTTGAATTATTTTACCACGCATAAGAGGCTTGGTAATATCAACATTTACTCTTAATTCGAAGAAAAGGTCCCTAGGCAATACCACTCTAGGGTGCATCCACCATGAGAAGCTTGCCCATCTCATTGCCAATTCGAGTTCCTACAGCCTTATTCATACTTTTAATCCTTATTCATACTTTTAATAGGAATATTAAAAATACGAATCCAAAAGGGGGAATGACGGAAGGGGATGTTGGCTGGATTGGAATCACCATGAAATTGCTTCATCATGATCAATCTTTTATCAAAGGACTAGGGACTTTTATCTAATACAACTGTCAAATGCTCCTCTGAACAAAAAATAGCAAGAAAGAGATTCTGTCCGACCTCTTTAATAGTTACACCCTGAGAAGAACGCCAAAGATTCACACAAGTGGCTTTAAAAGCTTCCTGGCTGTAATCTTTAGTAGTTTGCAACTTGAACAAGATGCTAAACTGTGCCTGCTGTTTAGAAATAGCTACCTCAGAAGCTTCCACAGCCTTAATGCCTTTTTCCTCTTCTGACAGTTTGAAATGTTTCCAGAGTTATTCCGTAGATGCATCCATAGTAAGAGAATAAAACAATAGTAATAAAGAGCTATGTAAGATATAGGAAAAGGAAAAGGAGAAAGAAAAAACAAACCTTCTATCACAATCTAATAACAGAGATTGGAGAAGTTAATAAGTCTCACAAAGGGAGAGTGAGTTTGTAGCTTCCACAGTCAAAGACTACTGAGAGGCCTAAGAGAGAGAAGTCTTTATCACTCTCAGATAGGATAATTTTACTTACTCTAAAGAACTTTAATTGGTTGATATTGCAAAAGTTAATCAATTCATTTCAAAATTAATGAAAATGATTCAACAAATCTATATAAAATTATTCTATAAAATCTCAAGAGAAACCTTAATAGGTTGTCTTGTAATGATACTTATCCAAAGACCATTAAACCACTTTTACTGCATTCAAACAACACCAAAAATAGAACATTAGACCGACGCAAAATGTATCTGTCTTTTCTATTTTTTCCTAAAAAAATTATTAACAAAAAAAACCCAAAAGTCTTTATCCTAATCAAAAGTACTTAAAAAATCGCGCTTTCGGGTTGGTACGAGAATATGTAAACGTGGGAAAGATCCGGATAATTTTTATTTAGATAATTTTTATTTTTGTATAGCCGACAAACAAAGCCTTCAAGTCTTTTTATAATTGAAACTTTTTAAATGGAATCAAAGGAAACCTGAAACCCAAGCTAAGTCTTGCTTTGTTCAAAGGCGTTCTCCTCATTCTTTGGAAAAGATATTGTTGATAAGGTACTTGGGATTTCTCTTTCATTTTCACTGTCCTATTTGTTTGCTTTCTGATTGAAGATAAAAGCATACAATTTTGATTCATTTTGCTTCAAATTGTGTCCAATGCTTTGTTCAAAGGCGTTCTCCTCATTCTTTGGAAAAGATATTGTTGATAAGGTACTTGGGATTTCTCTTTCATTTTCACTGTCCTATTTGTTTGCTTTCTGATTGAAGATAAAAGCATACAATTTTGATTCATTTTGCTTCAAATTGTGTCCAATGCAAGGTTTGGGGTTTTGTTGATCATTAATTAATGCCTTGGAGTGATTTGGCATCTGGGTTTTGTTTCTTTGCTTATAAATTTAAGCTTTTATAGTGATTTTGTATCTGGGTTTTGTTCCTTTGCTCATTAATTAAAGCTTTAGAGTGATTTTATATCTGGGGTTTGGTTTCTTTGAAGTTTAGTTGGCTCTGTTGCACGAAATTTGAGATCTTTAGTGAGAGATATATAGGTAATGAAGGTTTTTTATAGGTTAAATAGTGAAAGACACTCAAAATTCCACAGGATTTTCAATGGATTGAGTGCTGTTCTCCTATTTTTCTTCTTCTGCAAGAAGGTAGATATAATTAAAACCCCTCTTCTTAAGCAATCTTCCTTGTTTTTCAACGCAAATTCGACTCCTCAAGCTGTTTTCGATGATAGCTCGGGTCACATTACAGTAATTCATCGTGGAATTGGTGAAATCCGTGCTAATGCATCGGGTTTAGGTGATGAGTCTGGTGAAAATAATGGTGTGAGCAGTTCTTCAGAGTGCAGTGGATTGCATAAACATGATGGTTATGCCAACCAATGTGAGTACTTGAAAGCAAATACGGAATGTTCTTTGGATGGGTTATTTGATTACTTAAGGTTCTTTTATTGTGACTGTCAAGATTTCAGCGTATTGGGGTATGCAGTGTTGGGTGTGTGGGTTGCCTTGTTGTTCTATCTATCGGTTACCACTGCAGCCGATTACTTTTGTTTTTCGCTTGAGCAGCTCTCAAGCCTGTTGAAGCTGCCTCCAACTGTTGCTGGGGTTGTGCTTCTGCCTCTTGGGAATGGAGCACCGGATGTGTTTTCCAGTATTGCTGCTTTTGCGGGTACAAATACAGGTGATGTGGGTTTAAACAGTGTGTTGGGTGGTGCGGTGTTTGTTACTTGTATTGTTGTTGGGACTATTTCTTTATGTGTTGCAGAGAAGAGGATTCAGATTGATCGGAATTGCTTCATAAGGGATATGAGTTTCTTTCTAGTAACTCTTTTGTCACTTTTGTTGATTTTGATCATTGGTAAGCTGAGTGTAGGGGGAGCCATTGCCTTTGTATTGATTTATGTGGTTTATGCAATTTCCATTGCTGCAAATGAGATTTTGAGGAAACATGCTTGGAGGTTGAAATTGGATGTTATTACACCATTGCTTCCTGTCCAACAAAGTGAAGGGGATGTGCCTATACATAGCCCCTTGTTTGAGACTGAGACCAAAAGTGATCCAACGCCTCTCCACAATTCGTTGCCTCAATTGATGTGCCCTTCAAATGGGGAAATATATTCAAACCAGACAATGCTTGCATTGGATAATGAAACCCCTCCGTGGGGGTGGAATGGTGAGAGCATGGAGAGCAATGGCTTATGCTCATGTTGTAAGCTGTTTTGTTCTAAGCTTTTTTTACTGATTGAGATGCCATTGACAGTGCTAAGGCGGTTAACAATTCCATTAGTCGATGATGAAAAATGGTCGAAGGCATATGCTGTTTCGAGTGCTACATTGGATCCCATTCTTCTGGCATTTCTGTGGAATACCCAAGATAATTTGGGTTCTGAAATTAGAATAATTACTTATTGTATTGGTATAGCAGTTGGTTGCACACTTGGTATTCTTGCGTTCTGGTATACTGTACCTGATCATCCACCCCAGAAGTTATTAATTCTCTGGGTTTTAGGTGGATTTGTTATGAGTATTGTATGGTTCTATATGATTGCTAATGAGCTTGTTGCTCTATTGGTGGCATTTGGTCTAATCGTCGGTGTTAATACATCCATCCTTGGAGTGACTGTTTTAGCTTGGGGCAATTCAGTAGGTGACTTGATATCGGATGTTACATTGGCAATACATGGCGAGGATGGTGTGCAGATTGCTTTATCTGGATGCTATGCCGGTCCCATGTTCAACACACTTATTGGTTTGGGGTTCCCCTTGCTGCTTGCAGCCTGGTCAGAGGGAGGTTCATACACAATTCCACTAGACAGTAGCTTGGTTTACACCATGGGGTTTCTCATAACAGCACTAATCTGGGCACTTGTTGTTTTACCTTTGTGTGACATGCGCCCTACTAGGACATTAGGAGTGGGCCTTATTGCCCTTTATTTGATATTTCTTTCTTTGAGGCTGGTCAGTGCTTTGGGACTTTTCTCATTTGCAATTTGAAGTTGGCATTTGGGTTATGTTGTAATTGAAGGACCAGTTTATCCAAAACCTTTGGTGCAGATATAATGGTATGACCGTATGAGTATTGTTATACAGACGCTACCCAAATTTGCAAATTTATTTTTATATGTCTAAATGGTATTTATCCCCAAAACAGTTCTCAAAAATTGGTTCTCCATGTGTGTGTTTCTTAAGTGATAGGTCATAATTTCAAGGATAAAATACAAAAAAGGTGTTTGGGCTAATACTATGTAATATTGAGACTCTTCAAAAATATTTAACTTGCTCTCTAAAGCACAAATGACACTTAACAACGTTTGAAAGTTCCCAACTCCTCCAAGTCTTTTGTTTCTTAACTTTCTTTCCAACAATTTGCCTTGACTGCACAAGTCTCACAGTAACTGCATTCTGACAATTATATGCAAAAGAGAGTGTCTAGGTAGTTAATAGTAGATAAACAGCAGTTAGAGATGGAGAAGGAAGGAGGATGAGCAAATGAATTTTCAAACGATGTTAAGTAAGGTTTGTATTTTGCCCAAATCTTGGAATAATTTTTGTATTTTTTTTCCCCAAGTTTTAATAGTGAACCTGAGGGCTTATTACTATTCTAACTTGAAATATTGTATGGCACAAACCACTTTGCGTGAGTGACCCAATTGTAAGGATTAGTTGGGGTCTTAAGTTCTGACTTCTGAGTTCGAACACTTGACCTTGAGGGAATCACATTGGTTCATTATCATCACTCTTTCTCTATGTGACTTTTTGAATGTTGTAGAGGTGAGTTAAGAGCCCCATTAACCAAAGTTAGCCCAACACCATACACCATGGTCTGGATTTCGTGGGTTGGGTCTTGATATATATATATTTTTTTAAAGCTCAAGTTGGGCTTAATATAAATAATTCAATTCGATTCATGCTATTAATAGTTTATTAAGAAAATATGACTCCTAATGCCTATTGCACAACTTATTTTTGGGGCCTTCCCTAGCCTAGATCATGAGTTATTTTTGGCTTGTTTGGTATGTGATTCCAAACAATAGTTTTCAGTATTTAAACACTGAAAATTGTGGTTCTTAAAAAAAAAAAAAAAGCATTACATAACACATGGAGAAGATGTGATGTAAGAAGAGATATTTAATAGGTGGAGCCGAGGTGAGAATAGTTATCTTCCTCTACTACATGACGTCACAGGAGCACGTTTAGTTGTCTGTGCCTAGATTTGCTAACATGCTCCTCCAGCGATGCACACGTCAGCAACGGCATCGGCACGAGCGCATGTTGCGCTTGTAAATCGTAAGGTCTTGTCACTTTGACTTTTGGAAACCTCGAGGAAACTATACCTATCCCTTGGTCTCATCCCATTTTGTAAAAAATATCTAATAATTTTGTTTTGGGTAAAAAAAAGTTGCCATAAGTATAATGATTAATGTTGTGTGTAATACATTTGGCTCTTCTAAATTATTTTATTTATTTTTCTCTAAAAAAAATATTGTTATTTATAAGTTTGGTTGTAACATTTGTTATTTATACATAAAAAGTTGTGAATGATGTAATATAAAGTGGAATTAAAAAAATGAGACATAGGATTCTAATTTAAAATTATATTTACATTTTTCATGGAACTAAATTATACTAAAAACATTGAATATTTTGAAATTAAGAGTGTTTGAAAAAAAAATTTCTTTGGAAAATAATTTAATTTTAAGTGTTCATTTAAAAATAACCGATCTAGCTTTTTGCTAAAAATAGAATACATAAAAATTAAAAGATAAATAAATAAGTTGATTGATTTTTTTTTTGAAAGTACTTTAGCAAAAAAAGTAAAGTAAGACCCCCAATAAGTAAAAATTACTTGACATTTTGAGAAAAACCATAGTGTGAGACCCCTTTAGTTAATTGTATTTACTTTTGACCAAAAAAAAAATAGTGGGTCACACAAAAAATAAGCTACTAAGACAAAAAATAAAAAGCTCATTTATTGCGAGACCCACAAACAATAGAAGAAAAAAAATGAAGCTAAAAACTAGTTCATAATCTAGTCTCAAATGCACTTAAAAAAGAAAAAAGAAAAAAGAAGCTAACTATTCACACATCTAAAATAAAAATTAGCAAAAGGTATATATTTTAATAAACAGTGCAAATAAGCTACCATAAGTTGTGGGGTACCCAAACAGACACTAGCATTATCTCTCATTTTTCAAATAAAATGCATATCAAAATTTAGATTAAAAAATTACGAAAAGAGTTTANATTGGTAATGGTGTTTTTTTAGAAATGTTTTGTTTACTCATTTTAGAGTGTTTAAACACTGAATTTGAAAATTCCTTTTACCAGTTTTCAGATTTCAAATAACGTTACTCAAAAACATTTTTGTAAATATTTTGAAAAACATGGGGGCACTTGATTAGCAACACATAAAGCTTCCTTTTTCAATTCCAACTAGGGGCCCACTTGTCAACTTAAAAAAAAACACACACACACACACACACATATTAAACACAATATATTTATTCACACACTGAAATATGTTATTTGAAACATGGTACTAAACACATTTTTTGCTTTATAAATACTGTAAATACGTGTTTTTACAATACTTTTTAAACTACAGTTTTTACATTATTTTAAATAACAATATTAAAAATCTCCAACCAAATAGTCTCTTAGCCTTCTCAAGTGGTGGCACTTTGATTTTTTTTTTTTTAAAGGAGAGGTGAGAATAGTTATCTTCCTCTACTACATGACGTCACAGGAGCACGTTTAGTTGTCTGTGCCTAGATTTGCTAACATGCTCCTCCAGCGATGCACACGTCAGCAACGGCATCGGCACGAGCGCATGTTGCGCTTGTAAATCGTAAGGTCTTGTCACTTTGACTTTTGGAAACCTCGAGGAAACTATACCTATCCCTTGGTCTCATCCCATTTTGTAAAAAATATCTAATAATTTTGTTTTGGGTAAAAAAAAGTTGCCATAAGTATAATGATTAATGTTGTGTGTAATACATTTGGCTCTTCTAAATTATTTTATTTGTTTTTCTTAAAAAAAATATTATTATTTATAAGTTTGGTTGTAACATTTGCTATTTATATATAAAAAGTTTTGAATGATGTAATATAAAGTGGAATTAAAAAAATGAGACATAGGATTCTAATTTAAAATTATATTTACATTTTTCATGGAACTAAATTATACTAAAAACATTGAATATTTTGAAATTAAGAGTGTTTAAAAAAAAATTTCTTTGGAAAATAATTTAATTTTAAGTGTTCATTTAAAAATAACCGATCTAGCTTTTTGCTAAAAATATAATACATAAAAATTAAAAGATAAATAAATAAGTTGATTGATTTTTTTTTTGAAAGTACTTTAGCAAAAAAAGTAAAGTAAGACCCCCAATAAGTAAAAATTATTTGACATTTTGATAAAAACCATAGTGTGAGACCCCTTTAGTTAATTGTATTTACTTTTGACCAAAAAAAAAATAGTGGGTCACACAAAAAATAAGCTACTAAGACAAAAAATAAAAAGCTCATTTATTGCGAGACCCACAAACAATAGAAGAAAAAAAATGAAGCTAAAAACTAGTTCATAATCTAGTCTCAAATGCACTTAAAAAAGAAAAAAGAAAAAAGAAGCTAACTATTCACACATCTAAAATAAAAATTAGCAAAAGGTATATATTTTAATAAACAGTGCAAATAAGCTACCATAAGTTGTGGGGTACCCAAACAGACACTAGCATTATCTCTCATTTTTCAAATAAAATGCATATCAAAATTTAGATTAAAAAATTACGAAAAGAGTTTATACATCCCTATAGCATAACCAAAATAAATAAAAAATTTATATATATAGAGAGAGGATTTTTTTTTATATAAATTTTAATCATTATTATGTGCATAAAGAGAGTTTATATTTTTGAAAATATATTAATTTCTAAAGTTATTACTATTACGTGCATTAAGAAATATATATTATAACTATTATAAAAATTAATAAATTATTCTTCAATTTAAGAAATAACTATTTTTAAACAAAGATTCCATTACAAGATCTACAAATATGTACTAATAAACACTCCATTATTTTTCGGGGAAAAAAATAGCTATAGCTTGTAATATATATCTTTTTTGTAGATAAGTGTAAATCACCGACTAAATAGAGATTATAAGGTAAGATTTTACTAATATTCAAACTTATGATCCATTCAATAAGAAGTGATCGATATTCAAAGCATATTTATCACGGTGCATGAGTAATGAGTGATTGTCTTATGTCAACAATTGCGGTTCAGCACTAATATGAGTGATTAAAGATATCAACTTTTGTCACTTTCATTTGCTAAATAATCAACTTTTGCTAAAAAATTAAGTACTTTTTGTCATTTTTGCTTTCAATAAAGACTAAAGTTTGAACTGGCATGCAAATCTACAACCCCAATTCATTGGCACCTGGCAAACAGAGCTGTTAATTTCACACTAAATTTTGCTGTGTTCCGAGGGTCAGTTGGTAAAAATATTCGACTCCCATGAATTTTAGAGACGACCAACAAGCTCATCATACGTGACACTCACGTGTGATCTCTGCTCAGTCGTACTTTTCACCTCTTTGACCTCTTTCTCTGTGTCTTTTACGTGAGCAAACGTTTCAGATACCAAAGCCTTTGTTGTTCTGAGCTGGTCTCTCTCTCTCTCTCTCTCTCCCTCTCTTGCATTCAGTCACTTATATATATCTTCAACTAACATCATCGTTTACCTATAGACTGCATGGTCTTATAGCTAATACTTCTACTAAGGCTTAGTTTGATTCATAAAAAGAAATAATGGAGATAGTTCAGTCTCATGATTCTCTTTCCCCTTCATCTTCTTTTAGTTCTTCAGTGGTGAAGCCTATGACTATGAGACCAGAATCACCGTCTCATGGGGGCTTTGATTTGTATGGGAAGCGTAGGCTAGTGCTCAAGGTTCATGCCGTGGAAAGAGAGATTGGTTTGCTTGAGGTCAGCTTTATTATTATTATTATTATTTTTTTTTTTTTTGTATTTTTCTTATTCAAGCTTGATGATTTGCATTAATATGCTACGTGGGGTGCTCTAGAAATCGTGGATTTGAACTTTGAAGTAATAAATTGACACTTTGAAATTTGAATGATAGGCTTTCTATGTTCTTTATTGTTTTTGTTATTTTTGGATAAAACATTGATGTATAATGCATCTATATTTTTGAGTACGGATTTCTGGGTTTTGAGAGAACAGTCGAATAAATTGTGATGTCCTTTCTATTTTGGATTTTCATGAGCGAAATCTTGGGAACCCAATAGGTTTTTCTTTCTTTGGATAAATATGGGTCCCAATAGTTGATTTTAAGAACTACTTCAATTTGTAGGGATGAACAGAAACATTCAGTTAATCTTTTTTTGCTCAAAATTAACATTCAGTTAATTTCTTAGATCACGAAGCACACAGATTTAATGATAGATTTTGATGACTTCATGAATATTCTTGCTGAGATCCTGTGGTGTATATATGCATGTTACTGCTTGACAAGAAGTTTTGGGGAAAGAATATTATCCCGGGTTCATGTGATATGCGCCCTTTTGTTTCTCTCTTTTATGTCACTTGTGCGGCTCCCAAGTTTTCATCTCTGTAGCCAATCTTTCCCATCCAATCTCCTGATTTCATAATTATTTTTCACTATATATATATATATGATATATTGTAATGGGAAAAAAGTTAAACGAATGTTTATAGCATTAGTTTATGAAATATTTTAAAAAATTATTTAAGAAATAAAAAAGAAATAATTAATTTTTTATGAATTTTTGTATTCTTTATAATAGTAGTGTCAAAACTTTTTTAAAATATTTTGTTAACAATTGTTCTAAAGCTACTCATTAATAAGACTCATTATTGTAATAAAGAAAACTAATTAAGTACAATTTTTTAGATGCAATATATTATGTTTTTTTTATTATTAAATTCGAATACATATTTGCATTGACAAATGCACTATAAATAATATTATCTTTTTAAGTGACTATTAGTTCACTGCAGCTATGTGATTACATTCAATTGAAGAATTTTATACATTGATTTAGAAAATTATACTGAAGATAATCAAAAGCATTCACATCAAATATACTAAAATAATTTAACTTATAGTAAATCAAAAAATTATTTTATTTATTTTAACATCTAATTTTACAATACACTCACATCAAATACTTTATTATTTTACCATTTCATTTAAATATTTTTCATTTTATCACGCAAGTCTCTCTCTTTAACTTTCATTTAAATATATATTTTTAATGTTTACCATCCAGCTAAAGTAAAGTGCTTTTTTTTTTTTTTTTTTTGATAAAGCACTTTTTTGTTGACACTTTTTTTTTTCATACCTTATAAACATAGTTTGTTGGCACTTTAGGTGTTAAGAAATTTAACTTTTGACACCTTTAATGTAGTGGATATCCTTTTATGTTTTTAGTGCTAAAATAATAGTTGAGCTATTTTAGCACATTTGATGTAATGTAAATGCTCTAATTCTTACATATTGAAAGTAGGATTAGTGATGAATCCATTTAAAAGCAAGGTTCCTTTGGTCATAATATATCAACTTAACGATGTGTGAAAAAAATAATACTCCCCCCTTTCTATACAAATAAATAAATAAATAAAATAAAATAAAAATAATAATTAAAAACTTGCTTACATGGATAGACACACGCTCGCTAAAGGTGCTTCTTTCTGGGAACGTACACAAAGGGCTGCTTCTTTTTAGCGTTAATTTGATTTTTATATGCTAGACTTTTTTTTATTTTTTTATCACAGGTATGATGTTTAGCGTTAAGGATCCTATCGTGCTCTTTCTTAATGACAATTATTGTATCGACTTTGTTGCAAACATAACTTTTCTACAACTTTTGAGTGGGGTTCAATTACTTTTGCATAGACCCATTACTAATACCATTTTCATTTTTACTACTCACAACATGCCATTTCAGCAAATTGTGAACAATGTGTGTCAATAAACTTATTTTTATTGTATAATATTTGAAGGAGGGAGCGAAGAGAATGGAAAATGGGGTGTCAATTTCTCTCTTTCATTCTTCTTTTTTTCCCTTAGCAAGTAGCTGTTTAGTAATTTACGTGTTAACCCCTTGTTTTTAGCATATTTAGATAACTATAAAGGAGTAATTATTCAGGAATTTTGGAATAATAATTCATCCTCTCACAAAATAGTACATCTTATTAATTAAAATGATGAAAAAATCTACCATTTATATGAGAGATGAGAACATTACTTTCGAAGTATTAAATAATTTTCCACTATAAGGGGCATTTTTTCCCATCAAGTAGAAGATAAAACATCTATTGTCTTTCTAGAGTAAGAATATTTATTTTTTGATGTATTATTAGAGATGATAATGTTCTTACAGAAGATTTGATTGCAAGCAGGAGGAATTAAAATCACTTGAAGGCATGCAACCTGCTTCCATTTGTTGCCAAGAGTATGTGTGGATTCTTTATTAGTATAAATTTCTGTCTGGTTTTTTCAACAAAGTATGCTATTATCCATGCAAATTTATGTTGCAATATGGCTTCATTTGACCTCTAACTCTCTATTTTCAGGCTAGACACCTTTATAGTGGCTAAACCAGATCCTTTTATTGCAAAGTATAACTCTTGAGCTTAACATTTCTTCAACTTTAATATAGGTTAATTTTACGTTTCTAAAGTTAGATGATCCCTCTCTTTCTAACAGGAATCAGGATATCCAAAAGTCCCATCATTTCTGGAAGAGAATCTGGTACCTTTCGATAGTCTTCTCTTTGTTTCTACTTCATGAAATATCTGCTCCTTCATTGAATTAGTTGTGGTTTATATTTGCATTTATAGGCAAAAGACTTTATTTAATTGGAAATTTTTGTTGCACAAGATCAATCTATTCATCTATTTGTAAAATGAACCTATGTTTAAAAAGAGACAAATATGTTAGACTAGTAGGCTGACAAATACGTTGATCCTTTTGTATGTTTTGTGGCTAAGGCTTTGTTATTGTATTGGGAATTGCAAAACTATCTTTTGTAATTGTTAATTTTTGCCAAATTATACAGTTTATTCATGACCACAAATGTAGAGTAATATGGTGAAAGTCTTAAACTCAAAATTCAATTTATTGGGACAATGAATGTTGAAATGAATTATATGCACATCTTAAATTATATACTATTGTTGACCAGGGCCAAATGTTGTCTCAAACTTCCATGGATTTGCTGCTTTAGCGGCTGCCAGATTCGTCTAAAATTGCCAAACTTATGTATCTGCTGTCGGCCATGTAAGTTCCAATGGCCTGGATGCGGCTGCTTTAAGAAGATAAGTTGTCAAACGTGTTGCAATTGCCTGAAAAACTCATGCTTACCTTGTTCCTGCTGCTGCTTTAAGAAGATGAGTTGTCAAACGTGTTGCAGTTGCCCGAAAAATTCATGCAATTGCCCGAAAAATTCATGCTTACCTTGTTCCTGCTGCTGCTTTAAGAAGATGAGTTGCCAAACGTGTTGCAATTGCCTGAAAAATTCATGCTTACCTTCTTCCTGCTGCTGCTTTAAGAAGATAAGTTGTCAAACGTGTTGCAATTGCCTGAAAAGTTCATGCTTACCTTCTTCCTGCTGCTGTTTCAAAAGGTGTTCATGTAAATGTAGAAAGGAAAATCTTTGTTCTGGTTGTCCAACATACTCGTGTAATCCATGTAATCTATGTTGTTGTTGTTAAAAAATTGTAAATATATATCGCAGCGCCTTCTTCAACCCCTTCTTATTTTAATAGTATTAGGATCCTATCAATTTGAAATACATCAATTTTATAGTTTAGATTAAATATTACACAAATCTAAAAGTGCATCTAATGCTACGTTGTTTAAAATTTTAAATGATGTGATATTCTATCTAGAAAATAAAATTTTAACCATGAAATGATGAAAAGCATCCAACGGTTTAACATATCTCCCCATAGTCTTGACTAGTGGACTATAATATGGTCTATATTCAACTTTAAATAATGACCTTCCACATTGATTACATTCATTATTTCTTAACGGTTTAAATTTGAAATAGTGATAATATCATGGCATTAATTAGAGCAGGTGATTGGAGTTTGAATCTTGTCTTTACTTTACCTATCATTTAAAAAGTTAAAAGTTACAATTGTTAGATCCTACTTTTAAAGAGTCCAACTAATGACAAAAATTCACAATATTTTTAAATTAGCCCATTATCTAAAACATGGGACATTAAAATAAATAAATAAAAGTTGTAGATTGTGGTGAGCCCACATATGAGGTGATAGGCTAATTTAAGAATATTGTAAATTTGTCCGTGAATTTTTGTTGTATCCTTAACTTTATTACTTATTAAAAGGGAGTTTTTTTGTTTTTATTTTTATTTATATGGGAATTAAAAGGGAGTTAATTTATCCACACATGAGGGTAACTTTAGAGTAACGGTTAAATTATTAAATTCACAAATTCCTAATAATTTTAGTTTTTTTGTATAATAATAGATTCTAGTTAATTCAATTAGTAAAATTTCTAGTTGGTGAATAAGAAATTTGATTTTTAATCTTAGTTTACACTAAAAATTTATTGGTGTCTTAATCTGATGATAAAAATCAATCATTATGAACACTATAAGTTTAAAATACTATCATATCTCTATATAAAAAGAAAAACAAAAAGTAAAAAGTAAAAAGAGAAAGGTTTGTGGCATAATTGGTAGCGTATCATCTAGATTGGCAAAACATGACGTTTTCTATTTGCTTTGTATGCCTTGTTTGATTGTGTTGCGCTGATTTTTTAAAGTTCCTGGCAAAGTCTTTTCACCCTTGCCATGTAGGACCAGATTGGGCACCTTTATGAAAGTCTGCCATTAGTGATATACATTAAACCAGGCATTCCTCCTTTTCCAAAAGTGGATCAAAGAATTCGGTTGGTAAAATGTCCTCTTCTGGCTAAGTGAATAGATATCTGCAAATGTTTTGCACATTATTTTACCAAAGCAATCATCAAATGGCCAGACCTGTTTTGGTCCCACAGAGACAAATGGGTTTGATTTTGTAATGCTACTCTATTTCTTAGTCATGATTAATGAGGCATAATGCAAAGTGTACACGCCTTGAGATTCAACATGGTTTTGTTAAATTCAACCAAAAAAAAAAAAAAACTCATGGATTTGACTTCCATGGATTTGCTGCTTTAGCGGCTGCCAGATTCGTCTAAAATTGCCAAACTTATGTATCTGCTGTCGGCCATGTAAGTTCCAATGGCCTGGATGCGGCTGCTTTAAGAAGATAAGTTGTCAAACGTGTTGCAATTGCCTGAAAAACTCATGCTTACCTTGTTCCTGCTGCTGCTTTAAGAAGATGAGTTGTCAAACGTGTTGCAGTTGCCCGAAAAATTCATGCAATTGCCCGAAAAATTCATGCTTACCTTGTTCCTGCTGCTGCTTTAAGAAGATGAGTTGCCAAACGTGTTGCAATTGCCTGAAAAATTCATGCTTACCTTCTTCCTGCTGCTGCTTTAAGAAGATAAGTTGTCAAACGTGTTGCAATTGCCTGAAAAATTCATGCTTACCTTCTTCCTGCTGCTGCTTTAAGAAGATAAGTTGTCAAACGTGTTGCAATTGCCTGAAAAGTTCATGCTTACCTTCTTCCTGCTGCTGTTTCAAAAGGTGTTCATGTAAATGTAGAAAGGAAAATCTTTGTTCTGGTTGTCCAACATACTCGTGTAATCCATGTAATCTATGTTGTTGTTGTTAAAAAATTGTAAATATATATCGCAGCGCCTTCTTCAACCCCTTCTTATTTTAATAGTATTAGGATCCTATCAATTTGAAATACATCAATTTTATAGTTTAGATTAAATATTACACAAATCTAAAAGTGCATCTAATGCTACGTTGTTTAAAATTTTAAATGATGTGATATTCTATCTAGAAAATAAAATTTTAACCATGAAATGATGAAAAGCATCCAACGGTTTAACATTTCTCCCCATAGTCTTGACTAGTGGACTATATTATGGTCTATATTCAACCTTAAATAATGACCTTCCACATTGATTACATTCATTATTTCTTAACGGTTTAAATTTGAAATAGTGATAATATTATGGCATTAATTAGAGCAGGTGATTGGAGTTTGAATCTTGTCTTTACTTTACCTATCATTTAAAAAGTTAAAAGTTACAATTGTTAGATCCTACTTTTAAAGAGTCCAACAAAAATGACAAAAATTCACAATATTTTTAAATTAGCCCATTATCTAAAACATGGGACATTAAAATAAATAAATAAAAGTTGTAGATTGTGGTGAGCCCACATATGAGGTGATAGGCTAATTTAAGAATATTGTAAATTTGTCCGTGAATTTTTGTTGTATCCTTAACTTTATTACTTATTAAAAGGGAGTTTTTTTGTTTTTATTTTTATTTATATGGGAATTAAAAGGGAGTTAATTTATCCACACATGAGGGTAACTTTAGAGTAACGGTTAAATTATTAAATTCACAAATTCCTAATAATTTTAGTTTTTTTGTATAATAATAGATTCTAGTTAATTCAATTAGTAAAATTTCTAGTTGGTGAATAAGAAATTTGATTTTTAATCTTAGTTTACACTAAAAATTTATTGGTGTCTTAATCTGATGATAAAAATCAATCATTATGAACACTATAAGTTTAAAATACTATCATATCTCTATATAAAAAGAAAAACAAAAAGTAAAAAGTAAAAAGAGAAAGGTTTGTGGCATAATTGGTAGCGTATCATCTAGATTGGCAAAACATGACGTTTTCTATTTGCTTTGTATGCCTTGTTTGATTGTGTTGCGCTGATTTTTTAAAGTTCCTGGCAAAGTCTTTTCACCCTTGCCATGTAGGACCAGATTGGGCACCTTTATGAAAGTCTGCCATTAGTGATATACATTAAACCAGGCATTCCTCCTTTTCCAAAAGTGGATCAAAGAATTCGGTTGGTAAAATGTCCTCTTCTGGCTAAGTGAATAGATATCTGCAAATGTTTTGCACATTATTTTACCAAAGCAATCATCAAATGGCCAGACCTGTTTTGGTCCCACAGAGACAAATGGGTTTGATTTTGTAATGCTACTCTATTTCTTAGTCATGATTAATGAGGCATAATGCAAAGTGTACACGCCTTGAGATTCAGCATGGTTTTGTTAAATTCAACCAAAAAAAAAAAAAAACTCATGGATTTGTTGAAACTTATAAGCTAACTTAAACAAGTTGTAAAGGGTTACCAAAAAAAAGGGTCATAAAGAAGGTATGTACTATGTAGAATGCAGAATGCAAATGAAATTGCTTTCAAAAATTGAATGTAAATGATTGGTCATTAAAGGCATTTTTTAGGTACTAGATTGACATGCCACCTTTATAGGAAGGTGAATTTGAAGATTTGAACATAAAAGATAGGTTGGTATGCCGTATATAGGTCTCAATGCTTGTTTCTTCTACAAACACCCAACTCAGGTGTGGTTATCTTGAAGTGATCAAATCAGAGAGTAAACACCAAAAGAGAAAGAAATATCCCAAATAAGCCAACTTAAAGCAAGTGATTATTATCACTAATTGACCATGGTACTAAATTCCAATTAGTTATTGGTATGTAGTTTACACAACAAAAACATAACATCATGTAGGAAAGATCCTTGAACTAACTAGGTGTGGGTATTGGAAAGTAGTGGACAAGGAGACAAAATAAATATGTAATTGGTAGCATCCCCTTTGTCACAATCGGAGTCAGACTTTTGGTATTGCTTAGTCAGAGTTTTGGTATTACTTAGAGGTTAAGCTAGGCTCACCTTTTGTTTGTATTTCAGCTAAAAAAAAGAAAACCATGTATAATAAATCACCAAATAACATCTTGGACAGGCATTAGGACATACCTTTTTTATTAAATAATTTTAACTTTGGGCATCTGTTCATGATGATTGCTCTTTTATTATCAAATAAGATACCAATTGGTTTTGGTGTAGGTAGGGATGAACTCTAGGTGGTTTATGATAATTGCTCTTTTATTATCAGACAAGATACCAATTGGTTTTTAGTATAGACGTGGATTGAATCCTAGATTGCTTATGATGATTGCTCTTTTATTACCAGACACAAATACCAATTGGTTTTTGGTATAATCAAATATTGAACTTTAGATTTCTTATTTAATTACAAAATATTTTATCAATTGAGTTAACTAAAACCTACGAATCTAGAGTCACAGTCTAAAAATTTTCTTACCATACAATGATTTTGATTTATTATTATTATTATTATTATTATTAATTTTTAATTAGTGTGAGATAGAGGGATTGGATCTGGAATAAAAATTCCACTAAAAGGGTCTTGAAATTACCAATATGGCAATAAAAAATTTCCATGTTGGTATAATTTTTCATTGCTAATCAATACAATTAAGCAACCTACTAACATGCGCATCCCTCCAAAATGAACTTCACCAGGAAAGAAGTCCATGTGCAAATATGCACATCACTGGATAGTGTATATTTCAATCCCTCCGTTGCTTATTAATTAACGGCTGTGCCATGCCGCATGTGTTGTCATTTTGTCAATAAGCTTTGATGAATTAGCCCCACCAAAAATTTGGGTCAATTGTATTTTGATTGATTCACTTCAATCCTTTCATAGTTTCATACGCCAAAAATATGGGCCGATTGTTTTTGATTGATACACTTCAAACTGATCATACACCAAAAATATGGGCCAATTGTATTTGATTGATAATCTTTCAAATCCTTCCTCCACCAAAAATAGATAAATTTTGTGAAACTTTTATGTCACAGTTTTTGTTGCAATCCAAACATGTGCATATGTGATTAATAGAGAAAAATTGATGAATCTATATGAAAGTAATGGTTTACCATTTATTGTGTTACACTACATTTTTTCCTAAGTAAAATATTTTAAATGTAAAATTTTTACATGTAAAACATTTTTAAGTAAAATATTTTTAAATTTTTAGTATGACATGTAAAAATTTTCATGTATGAATCGCCAAAACTAGTAGCTCAACTGCTGGTGTTGGAGGCCTGGTGAATGGATTGTTGTTTCAACATTTCCAATAACTTGATTGTCGACACTGGTCACATGAGCGGCAACTCCAATGACTAAATCACTGGACGAAATGGCCAAATAACCATAAAATCCTAACAATATAATTAGTTGTCAACGTTTTCAAACTATTTTTTTTTTTAGCACCTCGAGTCTCAGAAAATCGAGATATGCGCTCATACCTCGAGTCTTTGATGCTCGATTTACTAAATCACTCAAACCGATCATTAACTAATGTAACCGCCTTCTCTGGCAACTAGATTGCAAGAACCAACAGTTGGAAGGGCTGCTCTAGCGATCGGACTAGTCACCTAGTCAGATTGGGGGGTGGCCCACTTTGTATTTTTTGTAAAAAAATTTACAAAATTTTTAAAGGTAAAACATTTTACATCCTTTTACAAAATAATTTTAAGGTCAATAAAAAATAATTTACAAGTTTAACCACATTTTACATGAAAACAGACTACTAAAAATAGAATAGCATCTTTTGGAAAATACTTTACTTCAAAGGAACCATTATTAGTTGTGATAGAGGTTGTAACTAGGGCTGTCTAGAATGAACCGAGACCCGACCCACCTGAGGAAACTGACCAGATCCGACCCGATTCCGGCCGACCCGACTACTTCGGTGGTCGGCGGCGGTTCTTCAACCCCAGAAACCGATTCCGGCCAAAGTTTTCCAGATCCCGGCGAAAAAACCCAGATTTTGGCAATATTTCACTTAGATCCGGTGAGATTTTGACCGTATCTAGCAAAATCTCATCGAATCCGGTGAGATTTTCGCCGGATCTGGCCAAATCTCATCGAATCCGAGGAGATTTTCGCCGGATCTGAGTTTTCTCACCTTTTTCTTGCCGTCTTCTTGCCGTCTTCTCAGATCTGTGACTCCGACCACCACCTGTTGATGGTCTAATCCGCTCGATCCGATTACTCCGGCGGTTGGCGGCGGGTTCAATGTTTTGCCACCCGATTCCGGCGGGTCGGTTTTGGGTTGGGCACAAATCCGACCCGGATCGACCCGTGGACAGCCCTAGTTGTAACATGTAGTGTTGTCCTAGAAGAACCCTCAAAAATATCAAATATTAACCCCTATGTGTCCCCCACTGATTGGTTTAGGACCATCAAACACCACTTCCCCCATAATAAAAAATCCCACAATATGGCCAACCCATTCATTTATCGGCCACAGAAAACCAAACTGAAATTATGCAAGAAAGCCATTCCCGTAAAGCAACACCAAACAACTTGTCCTTTTATTTGCCACATGGTCCTACTCCCACGTATATATAAATAAATAGGTGTGTATAGAGTATAGATACACAAAAAAAAGATACCCACCAACCCTTTATCCTCAAAAAGATTCAGATTTCGGACCATTACCTTATTCTCTCCAATTCCTCAGGACTCAGTCAGAACAAACAAACACAAACCAATGGCCATTTCCTCTCTCCTATTCTTCCTCTCCCTCCTCTTCTTCCTCCCTCTCACACTCTCAACCCAATCAGACCGTCCACAAACCTTCATAGTCCACGTGTCAAAACCCCACAAGCCTTCCCTCTTCACCTCCCACCACCAATGGTACACCTCCCTCCTCAACTCTCTCCCTCCTTCACCTCACCCAACAAAGCTCCTCTACACATACCAACATGCCTCCAATGGCTTCTCTGCTCTCCTCACGCCTTCTCAAGCATCGGCCCTTCTTCACAACAACCCTTCTTCCATTCTCTCCGTCACACCTGACAGAATCTCTCATCTCCACACCACACACACCCCTCAGTTCTTGGGCCTGACCGAAATATCTCCCCTCTTGGATACCTCCGATGACGCCGAGAACATCATAATCGGCGTGTTAGATACCGGGATTTGGCCCGAACGCCATAGCTTTACCAACTCGTCTGTGTCTTCTGTTCCTCCTGGTTGGAAAGGAACATGTGAGACATCAGAGGATTTTAAGGATTCAGTTTGTAATGGAAAGATCATCGGTGCTAGAGCGTTTTACAAAGGGTAAGTCCAGTCTTACTTGGTGCGCAAGCAAAGAAAATTATAATTTTTACTTGTTGTATTGCAGTTTTGTAATCTATGTTAGTTTAGAATTTAACTTACTTTAAGGCTTTGTTGTATAATTGCCTGCTATGCTTCATTGTAAATGATGGTTTATTAGAGATAGTGGATAATATTCTGAATTGAAAGTAACATTGATCTCTAGTCTAAAGTTTTCAATTTTTTAATTTGGGGTTTTTGTTCCGTGAATTTAGGCATATTGGCGAACCACGTATATCTGCATATTGTTTTTCACTGTATTGTTCACTATTATTGCTAGATCGAAAATCTACTAAGTATATAGCAAAGATGTAGTCAAGTCAAATCTTATTTGGTTTACAACTAAAGAGATCATAATTATACTTGTATTTCAAGTCTTGTAATCTATATTAGCCTTGGTGCGCAAGCAAAGAAAATTATAATTTTACTTGTTGTAAACTACTATAAGACTTTGTTATATAATTTCCTACTATGCTTCATTGTAAATGATGGTTTATTGGAGATAGTGGCTAATATTCTAAATTGAAAGTAACATTGGTCTCTAATCTCGAGGTCTCATAGGGTATTTAAAATTTTCAATTTATTGATTTGGGGTTTTTTGGTTACTTGTTCTGTGAATACAGGCATGTTGGCGAACTACGTTAATCTTCATATTGTTTTTCTCTCTGTTTTTTTTTACCAATATTGCTAGATTGAAAATCTACTACAGCTGTTCATATAGCAAAGATGTAGTCAAGTCCAATCTTATTTGGTTCACAACTAAAGAGATCATAATTATACTTGTATTTCAAGTCTTGTAATCTATATTAGTCTTGTAATTTGTGTTTAGTCTATTATAAATACCCTAATAGTAATACAGTCCATTGTAAAACACGATTCATATAACAAAAATGTAGTGCTTTGCTTTGAGAAATCAAATAATTTTAAAGGTTGTGATTGAAAGATAATCGACCTGTATTCTAAATCTTGTAATTTCAAATTTGTAATTTCAAAACATGATTTGTATAGCAAACATGTTGTTATCAATGGCTTTCCTACATGGACATAGGCCATTAGGCTAAACCATGTTAATTCTTTGACTTTGTCTCTAAATGTTTGGTTTTCCTTTTTCTTTATTTATAGATATGAGTCTTATTTGGGGGGACCAATGGATGAAACAGAGGAATCTAAATCTCCAAGGGATACAGAGGGTCATGGGACTCACACAGCATCCACAGCTGCAGGGTCAGTGGTTTCTGATTCTGGTTTCTTTGAATATGCTAATGGTGAAGCTAGAGGGATGGCAACTAAAGCCAGGATAGCGGTGTATAAAATTTGTTGGAAATATGGTTGTTTTGATTCGGATATACTTGCTGCTATGGACCAAGCTATTGCTGATGGGGTCAATGTGATTTCTCTTTCTGTTGGGGCTAATGGTCATGCTCCTCCTTATGATCATGATTCTATTGCAATTGGAGCATTTGCTGCAGTACAGCATGGTGTGGTTGTTTCATGTTCTGCTGGGAATTCTGGACCTGATCCATATACTGCTGTGAACATTGCTCCTTGGATTTTGACTGTTGGTGCTTCTACTATTGATAGGGAGTTTCCTGCTGATGTGGTTCTTGGCGATGAAAGAGTTTTCGGGGGTGTATCATTGTACTCAGGGGAAGCTCTTGTTGATTTCAAGCTTCCATTAGTCTATGCTGGAGACATTGGAAATAGGTATTGCTATGTGGGTAGTATTCCGCCTTCGAAAGTGACTGGGAAAATTGTTGTCTGTGATCGAGGAGGGAGTGCAAGAGTAGAGAAAGGAAGCGCGGTGAAGCTTGCAGGTGGGATGGGAATGATTCTGGCCAATACAGCTGATAGTGGTGAAGAGCTTATTGCGGATCCACATCTTATACCGACTACTATGGTGGGTCAGACAGCTGGTGATAAGATAAAGGAGTATATCAAATTAAGCCAGTTCCCAACTGCAACAATTGTGTTCCGTGGGACTGTAATTGGGACTTCACCAGCGGCTCCAAAGGTTGCAGCCTTTTCAAGCCGGGGTCCAAACCATTTGACAGAAGAGATTCTCAAGCCAGATGTTATTGCTCCTGGTGTTAACATTTTGGCTGGATGGACTGGGTTTGCTAGTCCAACTGATTTGGACATTGATCCTAGGCGTGTGGAATTCAATATCATTTCTGGTACTTCTATGTCTTGCCCTCATGTAAGTGGCATAGCAGCCTTACTTCGAAAGTCTTATCCAAATTGGTCACCTGCTGCAATAAAATCAGCACTGATGACAACAGCTTATAATGTGGATAATTCCGGGAAGAATATCAATGATCTTGCTACTGGTAAAGAATCAACGCCATTCATTCATGGGGCTGGACATGTTGATCCGAATAGAGCTCTTAATCCTGGGTTGGTGTATGATATGGATGTTAATGATTATGTTGCATTCCTTTGTGCCATTGGGTATGATACTAAGAGAATTGCAGTGTTCTTGAGGCAGCCGACTAGTTCTGATGTATGTGCAAGACAATTAGCTACTACAGGAAAATTGGCTAGTGCAGGCGATTTGAATTATCCATCATTCTCAGTGGTTTTCAATTCTGATCAAAATTTGGTTAAGTATAGGAGAGTTGTGACTAATGTTGGAAGTTCAGTTGATGCAGTTTATGAGGTGAAAGTGAATGCTCCAACAGATGTTGAAATCAGTGTTTCACCAAGTAAGCTTGTGTTCAATGCAGAAAATCAGACTCAAACATATGAGATTACATTTGCAAAGGGTATTGGGTACAGTTCTGCTAGCTATGGTTCAATTGAGTGGACTGATGGAACTCACAGTGTGAGGAGTCCGGTTGCTGTTAGGAGGAGAAGTGGTTTCGCAACTGACATGTGAGTTGGCATTTGGGAAATTGGTTTGTCCCCACCCAAGAAGGGATGGAAGGATGGAGCTTTGCAAGTGGAGGTGCTTAATGCATATTTCATGGTCATGGTCTTTGTTTTCTATCATATTTGTAACTTAATTATCAGCCTCTTGTACAAAATGGAATTAATGGCTGATGAGGCACTGTAACTTAATGTTCTTGCATAAATCTGTAATATTTATGAGTATGAACCAGCATTAATTGCAACACTGCATATTGAGAAATGATAGTGTGATGTTAATACAATCTTACGTACAAATTCAAACTGGATTTTGAGTTTTATGAGTTGCTAGTATCATGGAAATCAAGAGAACAGTGTTTGATTGTTTTGGAACAATAAGTCAGATTGTTTACCTGAAATGAGGCTGCTACGGAGTTGCATAAAGGAAGCATGTAGAAGTCTTTACTTGTGCCTGCCTTGAACACTTCCAAAAACCAAAATATGTGCAGCTTCACACTCTTGGCCTTCATAAGCCAAAGGGTATTTCAGTACCTATTTGGCTATTTGGCTGTATGCATGGTCTGGCTAATACATATAACTAAGGAAAAGGCATACGGCCAAATAGTTAGTTATTTTCTTGTGAAAATTGAAGATCAATCTAGAAATAAACTAGTACAGGATTATTATTATTATTATTATAGTGTTGCAAATCAAATTTTTAAGCTAAATTGTAATTTACATCCTCTTAGTTTGGGGTTGTTTCTAAATCGATCTAGGGACTTTCAAAACTTTTAATTTATACATTCGATTATTACAATGATGTCAATGTATCCCATTCATTATGATTTATCACACTTTCAATGTTAACCCGACCAAAAACTATGTTTGTTTGTTTGTTTGTTTTTTTTTTTTTTTTTTTTTTTTTTTGGGGGGGGGGGGGTAGGTTAATGGTATAAGATTCTAAATGTATGTTGACAAAAGGAATAAATTGAAATTGTTACAGTATCCGAGAGCATAAGTTTCTAAGTTTTTGTAATTAAAGGATTGATTTAGATGAAATTTCAAATTTAGAGAGTTCAAATAATATTTTTGCTTTTTATAAAGAAGCAAACTGAAAAATTAAAGAATGTCGAGATGCATTTCATAATTGTGAATGTCATCACAGCCCAATAATCACAGAAATTCATGACTATTACCATAAGAAAATCATAATGGAGAAGGGATAAAGAGTTTAATAAGTAAGTTTATACAATCGACTTGACATCAAACAGTCGCTTTGGCCGAGTGGTTAAGGCGTGTGCCTGCTAAGTACATGGGGTTTCCCCGCGAGAGTTCGAATCTCTCAGGCGACGTTTCTCTATTTTTTTGCCTCTTCATTCAATCCTCACTACCATGTAGAAAGATGTTTCACACTTCCACTACCATTATTATTCTTGGGGACAGTTTCTATATTTAAAATAATAATAATAATAATAGTAAATCTTTTGATTTTTAGAAAGTAGAAGTTTCATTTTCAATCGCTAAATATAGGGGATATTTTGTTCCTAAAAAAAAAAAAAGAAGTAAATATAGGGGATATATTTGATTTTATACATAATTTCACAACATAGGTCAATATTTTCTGCCCACTATTTTTTTATATAGACCCACCAATTTTTTTTTTCTCTACCATTCACAATTAATAGCTTAAGTATCTAGTGAAATTGGGTAAGTTAGTAGAATTGTTGTATTTCAATGGGAGACAAGTTAGACAACTACTCACTAAGCATTACATAAAGAGATGTTTGGGGGTAAAAAGCCAAACCAAACTTAAGAGCCCTTAAGATCCTTAGTTTTCCTAGCTAAAGTTGTGTTCCACTCAATTACATTGTCTTTTTACATGTGAAAATTTGGAAGAAAAGTATATCAATTTACTGAAGATCGATAGCCAAATTACATCAATGTGTAACAAGAATGGGATGTCTCATCGACCAAATTATGAACTACGGCCTCCTCCAGAAGGTCTCTTCTTTGAGACATAATAACCAATGGACTTGGCAGCCATGGGTTCCCCCAAATTTTGATCTCTCACCCATCGCCTATCAGTACCCTGCAAAGCAATTCTCTATATAAATGTCAAGAAGTCTTGGTAATACTTATTGATTGGGACTTGGAAGAGCTACGATTATGTTAACTACTCACTATCCTATGCAATGCACAATATATATATTAACCTCATGCAATTCATTTAAAAATAGAGACGACGTTAAAACAAATGAGTAACTTCCCTAGATATTATACTTAAGATTTTAGATATTACAAGTTTAAGATCTTTTTTTTAAAATAAATTTGAATTTAGAATAGGTGCTCTCAACCCAAACCTATCTTCTCTCGTTATGTAAGTGCACAAAAATGGATTGAATTCACCAAATGAACCAAATAGAACTGAATGGGACCAAAGTGGATCAAATAGGACCGAAGGGGACCGAATAAGACTGAATGGACTGAATAAGACCAAGTAAGACCTAATGGACCGAATAGGACCGTATGGGACCAAAGTGGACTTTGTAGGACCAAATTAGACCGAATAGAACTAAAGTGGACCGATTGGACCGAAGTAGAATGAATAGGACCAAAGTGGATCGAATAAGACTGAATGGACCGAATAAGACCAAAGTGGATATATTTGGACTGAATAAGACTGAATGGACCGAATATGACTAAAGTGGACCGAATAGGACCGAGTAAGACCAAAGTCGACTGAATGCGCCAAATTGGACGGAATTGGACTGAATGGACCGAATAAAAGCAAAGTAAAAATACTAGACTGTATAGAATCGAAGTGGACTAAATAGGTGGTATATGACCAAAGTGGACCGAATAGGATAGACTAAGACCAAAGTGGACTGATTGGACCGAATATGACTAAAGTGGACTGAATAGGACTGAGTAAGACCAAAGTGGACAGACTAGACCGAATAGGACCGAATATGACCAAAATGGATCGAATAAGACTAAAATAGACAGACTAGACTGAATAGGACCAAAGTGGACTGAATAGGACTGAGTAAGAGCAAAGCCGACCGATTGGACCGAATGGGACTGAGTAAGACCAAAGTGAACCGAGTAAGATCAAAGCGGACAGACTAACCCGAATAGAACCAAAAAGGACCAAAATGGACCATTTAGGACCGAATTGGACCGTGTAAGACCAAGTAGATTGAATAGGATATATTCTTGAGTGATGATTAATTCATACCTGAAATAAAAAATGCAAATCAAATGTGAAATCAAAAGGAGAAGACATACTAAGAAATTTGTAACATTGCTCTAGTCTTTTTCTCCTTTACAAAATTTTAGGAACAAATAAATTTAGAGTTGAAAGTTGTAATTTATGATTTTTTTTTCCCATTGAATGGTTAAGAATTAAAGTGAATTAATCAATAAATCCCAGAAGTGTGTGTATGCGGGCGCGTGTGTATATATATATATATATATATATAATCAGAATCCTATAGACTACTTTTCATAGAAATAATCAGATTGGAAACATATTTTCAACAAGACTAACGCTAGTTTCACAATTTTTATTATTAACATTACAGGTAGTGATTACAACATTACCTACACATCAATAAATAACAACTTTTATTAGTTCCAATCGAAGTTATGGAAAAATTATGTTAGTGGATTTATTGATTCAATGAGTTTGTACGGTCAGTCAAAACCGTTCGAAGCACAAGCACGTTAAAAATAGCAGAGGAAAATAGCCATAAAAAAATCAAAAGAACATAATAAACGAGATATAAAAATAATAATAATAATAATTAAAAAAAAAAAAAACTTCATAACTTCACTGCTAGTTTTTTAAAAAAAAACATCACCGCTAACAAAATTAAAACGACCACAAAGTCCACAAGTAGGCAAATTAATACTTTCATTAATATCATGGAGTACTTAATACATTCTCATCCTTAAATTTGGGTCCCAAATGCTATTTTCGAAGCCTCAATAACATGTTGGCCAAAAAACAATAGGGTAAATTCTATCAAATAACATCATAGCACTAAAAAGCATTGAATTTCAGGTTATGCACTTTGAACTGCTGGCTACAAAGAAACTGAGGAGCGGGGCAAAAGAAACAATATGCAGTGTTCTTGTTGTCAACAGTTCTAGTGACCATACTTTTGGAACTCGCAGTGTTCATGTTGTCAACAGTTCTAGTGACCATACTTTTGGAACTCCCACTCGCTATTGTCTGCAAGGGAAAAAAAACACTTAATGAGAAGTCACAGCTCACAATATCTGAAGTATACAGAGCAGATAAGGATTAAGCCATTGCATGAAATATTAGATTGCACCACATGGCCCATGGACTAGAGGAATGTCCGGTTCCTCCTCCAATCGGAGAGAGCCATGGTTTGAATGCCCCGAGGCTCATGACCTAATGTTGTAAGCATAAATAAATACATTAATAGATTGCCATAAAATATAGTCCATACCCAATGGGCAAACTTGGCGAGTTTTCAACCATCGACTGATGCAGTGGAAGTGGAAGGCATGGTTGCAAACACCTACAGAAAAATAAACCATGTTTGTAAATAAAACAATTTAGCCATTGAAAAACCAAGGCACATATGAACAAATCAATTTTCACATTCAGAAAAATCAATTGGTCATCATCAGGCATATGATGACAAAGAAGATCCTTCTCAAAGAAGAACTCCCAAGTTATTAAACTTTGAATCAAAGCTTCAACGAGTAATGCACTATTTACTGTCAAACTACCTGCCAAAAGTGGGGGAAACTAAGACACAAAGCTTGAGAATACACATATCTATGGGAAGACATAGGTCATAACTGGGATCCTAAAGTTCACAGAACTATAATGTTGCAAACAGATACTTAAATTAACCAATAGAACAGAAGTTCTTCCTCAAAACTAAAGAGGGGGACCTGCACAAAGAAAGTAACAAACTATCAACAACCCACCATTAGTGCCTTCCCTTCCCAATCAAACCACCAACTCATACTCCGGTTTGTCCTTAAAGTTGAAGAGGGTGTTTAGACCATCCTCAGTTTGGACACAGTTAATTACTAAGAATACAGTGGGTTATGGAAAGATACACTGGAAAAACAAGATGAAGAGGATGTTTAACAATCCTCAGTTTGATAGAGTCAATTAATGAAAATGCAGTAGCATATGTAAAAACACCATTGTCCTTAAGAAAAAATTAAAAGAATCCTTGCCAAGATTAAGGAAAACCAAAAAGTCCTGACCATGAAACCACTTTTCCCTCCCCTATACTTGGGAGTAGTATTTATTTATTTTTTAAACTAATAAATGAGGCTCTTGTCCATGAAGAAAACCGCTGAAAAAAAGGACTTCCCTCATAGCGCTTAAACTTGGTGAAGAAAATAAAAATTACTTTCTTCTAGTAGACTATATATATAAGCGTTGAATTCCTCAATAGTTAATACTGATCACAAAATTTGGTGATGGACACTCATAAGGAACCTGTCATTCTATGCCCATTTGGCTACCGCCGTGCTGATACAAAGAACAAAAAGATTCCAAAAATAAGACTAAATTCTAATCCTAAATTTCAGATCCCAAGTGCCTTATCTAAGCATACGCACTAACAGAAAGTGATAATTAAAGTGTCAACCCTGATTGAGCCACTGCATATGCAACAAAGTTACCAAATTAAATGGGCCAAATCTGATTGATAGTGCATAGTTACAATACCTATCAAGCACTCACACTCCTAGAGTATGATTACCAAAGCTAGAAAGATAATAATACATGACTTTCAGACTTTTAGAGTATGATTATTTATTGTCATGTCCTCAATTCATAAACTCTGCTCATTTCGCAATACCTCGATATTATCTGAGGAATAAAGAAGCAAATTTTCAAATGTTAACGCTCAAATTTCTAAGATGTTTAAACCCCAACCATTACTAGAAGTTTCACTAGATCCTTAAGTGATAATCTTCAAATTAGCTTATAAACAAACTGAATCTATACACCTCGGAGCTCCCGTTATTCACTCCAACTCCAACTTCGAAGAGTAAACGAAATTTCCCATAATCTAATTTAAAAACTCAAAACAATTCACAGCAATAAAAGTCGATGACATGCAAAGTTTGTAATGGACAGACATATTTAAGCAAAAAAACCACACTACATCATCGGATAGTTTTAATATCCCACCATATCCACTTTGCGAGATGTAATCAAAGCCCGAAATCCTAATCACACATGGCTAAGTAATATCCCCACAAAAACAAGGAGACCAACTTCATCCTCTAATCCAAGTGGGGTTATACACATTTAACCAATTCAAGACCAAATACTCGCATAACCAACATTGTGACTAACATATCATATGAAAACAAAAAGAAACACCTCGCATGGAGATTGAAACACAGTTCACACATATTAATACTTTCCAAAACAAAACATAACTCCATTGTGGTTACTACATTAAAAAACAACCAAGTTAGCAGACAAACAAAAACCCATTTATTAATCACATACTCTCATTATTTTTCATCTCTCACTCTCTTATTTTTGGGTAAGATTACACAAATATTCATAAGAACAAGAAAAAAAGAAAAGAAAAGAAAAAAGAATTAAGGTTAGTTCTTACCCCAAGCAACAGTGCATTCCTCGCTAGTAGCACTAGCCTGATTCGCCTGACACTCAATGCCTAATCAAAACCCCATATCAGAAAAAACTCAAAAAAATTAAAACAAAAAAGAAAGCTCAAAATTAGGGGGTACATACAGAGATCCATGATGTGGTTCCTACAGATGGCACAGTTATCCACCACAATATCTGCAATCAAACAAAACCAACAAAATTAAGCAACCAAATTCAGAGAAAAACAAAAAGAGAAAAGAAGGGAAAATTGATAAGAGAAATAACCCCAAGCCCAGAGAGAAACGGCGTTCCACTTTTTGATTTCGAAGCGTTTGTTGTTTTTCTTAAAAGAAGAGGAAGACGAAGAAGCCAGAAGGGCTGAGCTTGAGGAGGCGGGCTCGGCCTCGGGTTCGGTGTTGGCTGGAACCATGGTCACGTCTGTATCTGCGTCTGTTTCCATTGCTTTTTCGCTTTGAGACTGAGAGAGAAAGACGTGGGGTTCGGTTTTCCCAGGTAAAGTAGGAGAGAAAATTCTGAGTACTGAGGAGTAGTGTGTGTACAACGCTCGCTGATGACAATTATAGGGAAAAAAAACAAAAGTCGGTTATACATGGCAAGGGGTAATTCTTACATGCTTCGTGAGAGCAATGCTCCCCCTCCTATACATGAGGGGTGGGTCTCAAGGTAGGACTCACGCATGGAGCACACATATTATATGAAAGGAGGGAGTATTACTCTCAAAATACCTAAGTTTTTTCTCATAATAAGTCGGATTGACTTGATACGAACTCGAATTAAATATAGACCAACTTGGTTTTGCTTTTTTTTTTTTTCTGAGGCCAACTTGATCCAAACCGGTTAATCTGTGACCTGATTCATTTTTTAAACTTCTTTTTTCTTAAAATATATTCCCTTTGTCTCTGTTTGTTTGTCATTTATTCTATTTTGAGATATCTCAAAATATTTTCTTATTTCTAAAAATAAAAATAATTAATTTACTAATGTTTCTATTATACTCATACTTTATTTTCAAAACTATTTGAAAAAAAAATAACAAATATTTGAAAAAATCAATTAATTGGGGCACTTTTATAGTTGCCTCATTAAGAATATCTTTAAAAAAAAATGATAAAAATTTATTTAAAGGTAATTTTGTAAACAATTAGTGATATTTTTTTAAAAAAATTGACTTTTCAAACAGAACAAACAAATATGAACTCGAGTTAAATATGGGCCAACTGGTGTTGCTTTTTTTTTGGTAGGCCAATTAGATCCAAAGGCTGGCTAATCTGTGACCCAATCCATTTTTTAAACTTCTTTTTTCCTAAAAATTATTTAAACGCTACGTAGAAAGGTGTACTAGATTGCTAGGTGCATGCCATTATCACAAAGGCACAATTAGCTTGTGTATGCCCCATTTTATTAAAAAAAATAAGGAGGTAAATGAAAGGGGAAAAAAAAAAACAAAAGGAAGAACTAAAGCATCTACTGTATTGTTTGGTGTCTACACTAATAAGCAGGAAGCACTAACCTTATAACAGAGTAACATAACACTAAGTAAGTTAAGACTACTAAGTAAGTAACTATTAGTCTATTACTAACACACTAAAGTTCAAGTTTGTCTAACTAGCACAAAGTGACAAACACAAATGTTGTGGTATTTTTTTAATAATGAAATTATAATGTTGTGTTGTATTTTTTTAATTGCAATTTTTTTAATGATTAGGAATTTGAGTATTATGAAAGTTCTTGTAGTGCCCAAAAAAAAAAAAAAAAAACTCAATTGGATTTGTACATAGAAGAGCCTAGACTTAGCAAAAAGCAAAATTCAAAGTTGGAAGTTCAAAATTACAATAAGTTTTAAAAAAAAAAAAAAAAAAAACTCAATTGGATTTGTACATAGAAGAGCCTAGACTTAGCAAAAAGCAAAATTCAAAGTTGGAAGTTCAAAATTACAATAAGTTTTCAGAGCTCTCTTTAATGGCACAGGATCTAATGAGCATTCCTATAACTATTGTTGCATCTAAATCAAGTTTTAGTATAGGAAAAAAAAATTATTACTCCATATCGATCACGTCTTTTTCTTGAGAATGTGAAAGCTATGTTATGCACTAAAAGTTGGTTATATGGATTTAAAGGTATTTTAAATAATTAGTAGAGTCATAGAAATTATACATTTTTAACTCTTTATTGATAAGCTTTGATTTGCTTTCATGGTACACTTAAGGTATATTAAAATATTTGTATTGTAGATGAAGATACTGATAAAATTGGCTAACTTGAGTTACAAGTCGCAAGTACGAATATTTGTAGTGCTGAATCTATTACCAACGTTGAGTAGAATGAGATATAATTCTTATAAAATATTCACTTGTTCTTATTTACTTAAATTGTTATGTTTATTTTTAGAGCTTTTTTAAAAATTTAGTTTATCTTTCTATATAATCTAACTTTATTATTATTTTAAATGCAAAATGAATTTGTGCACTTAATAATAAGGCAAATAACTTGACATGGTCCATGACATTTTGTTTTGTAATTTTTTTTTTTTGTTCTTTTATGATAATGATATCATTAGTGAACTTTGAATTTGAAGTATGTAAAGAATTTTAGTCATGCTCAAAAGTCAAAACTATCAGAATTGCAAGGATATGTAAGGCTTTATATTTTTTGGTTTGTTTATTTTTTCCCCTTCACATGTATAATAATAAGTTAGTAACAAATAGTCTAACTATTTGATTTAATTCATTCTCTCTAAAAATTTGGCATTTATTTATTTTTTTAATGTAAAAAATATGGGCCAACCTGACCTACAACCCAATTGACCCAACCCATTTTCAACCCGTTTAAAATGTCCCATTTTTTACTCGGCCCATTTTGATCTGCAACCCAATTGACCGAACCCAAACCCGACTCGACCCAATCATTTGCCATGTCTAGGTGTGATTTTTTAAAATAGACTCTTTAATTGGGGAGAATTGAATATTAATTCAATTAATAGAACACAAAAATGGATATTTTTATTAATTATTAACTGACATTGTTTTTCTTATACAACAATTATAATATGTAATATCCGCTCGTTATGAAAAAAATTTGTAATATTTTGGTGAGGAACATTACTTTTATAAGAGCTGAGTTGATTACTGTAGGGTCAGTTTTTGCGGCCCAAGCCCAATGAGGTATGGATTCGGAACCCACTGAGCCCAAAACAATAAATTTTGTAGAGAGTGGGCGAAAGGGCTAGGCAAATAATGAAAATAACAGTATTAAACAACAACACCAATGCGAGAAGTTGAATTAATGTGCTCTCGGACTAATATGAGTATTCTGTCCGAAGAGATGTTTTTCATTGATAATCAAAGGTTACTATTTCTGGAGCTACAACCATCTAATATCTCCTTTCTCTCTCCTGTTTTTCCTCCCCTTCTATCAGGGGTACCCTTCCTTATATAGCATTACCTTCTTACATCTCCTACGTCCACTTGTTCATCATCCAGGCTCCCACTTGAGTACATGTCCCATCATCCCACCTTTAGCCTTATGTGAGTGGCGGTAGCTGAGAAAGCACTGTTCAGGTGTCCTGTCCACATAAATGCGGCCAGAAAGGTAGGTACAGTGCATTAAATGTGGTGGTTGAAGTATGCCTCCTTGATATTTCTCCGTTGCCGTTATCTTTATGTGTGTCCGAGGTTCCTCTCCCTCTTGACACTTGTCAAATAGATCACTTGAACCTCCCATACTCGTGCTTGATCAAACCTCTTCGGATCCGAGGCTCATGACTACTCGGACATATGAGCATCTCCTCGGATGGAATACGTGTTCATCTCCAGGCATCCCCCATTGGCGTGGGCATCCGACTGAAAGCCCCATCTCCTCGGATGAAGAGTGTTCCTTATTCAGGGCCTTGGGCCCAATAAGTTGGGCTGGGTTTTCTCCCCCCACAATTACTAAAATACTTTTTTTATTGCAAATTAATCATGATATATCATTTTAACAAGTTGTGGAAAAAAAAAAGAGTTATGTTAATTACTATTTTAATATGTAATTATGGATAATTGTAATCATATTAGCACTTGTTTTTATTTTCAAGGATTTCTAATGAATTATTAATAAAAACGTAAAAAGTAAAGAAAGTTAAGTGTTACACTCAAAACTTCAAAAAATATGTATTTTACAAAGATATTAGACAGAGATTTTGCATATTTTCCCTTAATTTTTTTTTAAATTTCAATTTTAATGTATTTTATTAAAATTATAGATAAAACATGAATTTATGAAGAGTAAACAATATTTTGCTCACAAAAAATTTAGAATATATGTTAAAAAAAAAAAAAAAAAGGACTCGTAAGTTAATCATAGAATTGTCAGAATATTAATTCAGTGAATAATTAAGGGGGCTTTCATCAAAAAAAGAAGAAGAGAGAATAAATAAGGTGGGAGCATATATATATATATATAATAGTGTTTTAATTTGTTTCCAAATAAAGATAGTGAATGTGTTCATCTTAGAATATATGAGCTAATGGTAAGGTATCATGTTGCCATTATGTCTTCAATGGTTGAACAAGGTGTGGCCTCTATAGGTCCATTGACAATTACTTTTTGTGTTTGCTTACATGGTTGGGGTATAGATGTCATCATGATGAGGTTTTCTGTCAAGAAAGTGGAATAATAATGGTTACCAATAGACATTTATGACGGTGGAAAAGGACGTCCATTGGTTAATAGACTCAATGCATACAAGGAATCCTTGGGGATATGAGCCAGTTACCAAGTTGGCACAAAAAAAACAATTCAACTAAAAGTTCACATCATTGAGTTAAACTGTAATAATGGGATGAAAATAAGTGTGGCGAACAATTTATTTAACTTTTTGTTCAAAAATTTTTAGTGAGAATGTGTTAAAATATACTTGAATCTGAATAAAATTTTAAAAAGTAAAAAAAAAAAGTAAGGTTTTAAAAAATTATAATAAAAAACTAAAATTTTTTACTGAAACTAAATTTTTTTTTACTGAAAATATTATAGATAAATATAAAAGTTAGCAAAAATAGTATAACGAGATGCATAAATAGTATCAAAAAGTACAATAAATTTCATAAATAGTAGTAAAAATAAGCTGAATAGTAAAATAAGCTGACTTTTAATTTTTGCCAAATAATAAATACTGTGAAAATGGTAGTGTACCTGAACATTTTAGGGTTTTGTGTCTTTTTATATATATATTTTTTTGTAGAAACACAATTCTCTTCGGCCCATAATGTAAGCCCATGCACTGCCGTTTGTAAAAGCAAACGGTACTGTATCCGTATTCTCTATTCCAAGTGGGTGTGCAGAAGCCCATTTGTCGACACAAGGACTTCTTAGGGATATCAAGGCCCAGCTAGCTAAATTTCAATATAGGGATTTTGTGTGTAAGGACAAAATTTAGTTACAAAATTAGTTGTAATTTAAGACTATAACCTTATTCAATATATTTTTTTTATTGGAGCTAAATTTTGATAAATCTACCATTGGATTATATTTTTTTCTTATATCGTTCATACTTCTAAAATTTATAGAAAATTAAAGATTAATAGTTATGTAATCAATAAATTGTTTAAATTACAAGTTTTTGTAATTTAAAATTATACATAAAATATAATCTTATAGATCATATAGTAAATAATATTCAATTGAAACAAAATTGAAAATTTGACATGTGTATTAAGAGTGTAAAGAACATACAATCCAATTATTAGATTTTTGAAATATGTAGTAATGTTAATGATATTGAGTAGGGTTACACAATTTTATAACTAAATTTTGTCATTTTTAGAAACACAATTCTTTTCAGGCCATAATGTAAGCCCATGTACTGCCTTTTGTAAAAGCAAATGATACTGTATCCATTTTTCTCTGTTCTTAAGTGGGTGTGCAAAAGCCCACTTGTCAATACAAGGGCTACTTAGGGTTATCAAGGCCCAGCTAGCTGAATTTTAGTACTGGGATTTTGTGTCTATTGTTAGAAACACAATTCTTGTCAGCCCATAATGTAAGCCCATGTTTGTCAAAGCAAATGGTACTGTATCCATTTTTCTTTATTCTGAAGTGGGTGTGCAAAAGCCCATTTGTCAATACAAGGACTTCGTAGGGATATCAAGGCCCAGCTAGCTGAATGTACTGAGATTTTTGTGTCTATTTTAAGAAAACTAATTTAAACAAAAAGTGAGCTTTTAAAATATTTTGTAGAAATATAAGTAGAAAACGAAAGTCAAAAAGTTTCATTTTATTTATATTAGTAGTCATTAACTCTTGTAATATACGGAAATTTAACCATATGTTTAGAGAAGATCAACCAAAATTTAATTAGAATTTTCGTATATTACAAGAGTTAATAAATTTAAAAGGAAAAAGAAAAATATTGCCTAATTTAATTAGAATTTGTTTAAATAATATCAACCATAATTTAATCAAAAATTTTTAATGTTATTGTGTTGTTTTATCCAAAAAGACGGGGAGCCCTAATTTAATTAAACTTATGTACCTAAAAATATTTTATAACTCCAAAAAGCAAATTAGAATATATTTTATGATGATACATGAAAAATGGGATTTTTTAAAAGTCTACGTGGCATCATTGGAAGAAGTTAACAAAATGTCACATACATTCATTTTATGTACATTATAGATTAATAAAATTGACTCTTAATATATATATATATATATATGTTTTGACCTTCTATAATAAAATTTTGAACACACTGATCCAATATTTTTTTTTGTAAGCGCAACTAAAATAAATTTGAATATGATCCTCTTACCAACAATTTGACATTTTTAAACAAAACAAAAAGCCCAACAACAAACTAATTTGATCTTAAACCTTAAAAATAAATTTTTTTTTGTTAAATCTGAATGTGCTTTTAATTTGTTATTTGTTTAGTGGGGGTTGGGAGCGTGGGACAGGTCGAGATTGATTGAGTGCAAACAAAAAAAAGTGTTAACACAACACAAATTTTCTTAGTATTTGTTTGAAAATATCTTATATAACTTTTTGTTGAAAGGATAAAATAAATAGGGACTTACATGAGACTTGCAAATAGTAGAAAAAAGAAGAGGTAATAAGCTGGCTTATAATCTAGACCCAAATGTACATGATGATAACATAAAACACCACCATTGAAAAATTGTTCATATGGCTCGTCTACAGGAAACAGGAGGATGGCACAGCCAAGTTGCCTCGTCCGTCCTTAAGGACGGACGAACAAGGTCTCGTCCATCCCAAAGGACGGACGAGGAAGGCATGGCCATGCTAAGGCACGTCCACCCCTGGTTATGGATGGACGAGCCAAGCATTCATGACTTCACCAATAAGTCAAGACCTCCATTACTCGTACCGAGACACCGGTTCAGATGAAGCAACTTCTACGGAAGTTATGGGAGTTACCTCTGATTTTGATGAACTCCTCGACAATAGGAACGGTTATCAGAGAAAATAACCGTTCCATGCGCTATATAAACCCGATTCTGCGTAGAGGTAAGGGATTCTGACTCTTTCATTTTGGAGAAGAAAAAAAAAACACTTAGACATATTCCCTCTCTATTCCAGCCTTCTAACTTCATCATCGGAGGGTCTTAGGCCGGTCTCCACCGGTCTTACTCTGATTGAGTTTGGTTTTACAGGATTCAATTCTCAAGATTGTCAAAGTCTGAAGATTTTCAACCCACTGATCTTCGAGGAGTTATCAGTACATATAATATAATTGCAAAGAATAATAGTTATCAAAGTTGAATTGAATTGTTAAAAAAATTCTGCAGCAACCACTATCAAAAGTAAAATATGAAAGTGAGACTACAATAGACAAGGGATGTAGGATTGTGTAAGGGAAAAGGAATAAAACATATCAATGAGTGGAGGGGAAGAAAAATTCTATTTAAAACCACTTCCAATCAATTTGAAACTAATGCAAATTTTCTTACCAAAACTTATTATTAATTAAATTATAAATTTGGAAATTAAAATCCATACCCTTAAAAAATTGGTTGTTCGTTTTCAATATATTTTCATAATAATTTAATTTTCATAACTTATATTTGAAAACTATAAAATTATATTTTAATACTATATATATATATATATATAAAATTCAATAATTGGGAAAAAAGAGATTTGAAGACCAGATGTCTCTATTGAAAACAATAGGAAGTGCAAATTGAATGAGCTACAAGGCTCTTGAATTAAGCATTAAATAAATTAATTGTATCACAATAGTAAAAATTAGCAAATGACCTTTTTTTTTTTAATCTAAAAAATATCTAAACAGATTACTTAGGAATAAATTTTTTGTATACTCTACCAAATAATATTATGGCCAGATTTTTTCACAAGTTAAGAGCATCCACAGCAGTGTAGCTATTTTTTTAGCTATTTAGCACTACAAAAAGCTACTTTATCTACTTTACCTACTCATTTTACAAAACATCCAATAGCAGTGGATCTATTTTAGTTTTTAACATAATAAAATAATATAAACATCACAATAAAATAATATATTTATTATAATAAAATAATACATCCCACTATCAAAAAAACACTACAAACCGATCAATGGTACAATTCACAACCACTGCCAACCTAGAACAACCACCCACAACCACTGCCAAAAATCCAATATATCCAGATTTCAATAATATGAAGAAAGAAAGATTTCAACAATCATATCTACATGAACTTCCTTGCCCACTTGATCAAAACCAATAGAAAGGGTTGGATTACAAGGACCCACAATCCATCAATTAAAAATTAAGGAAAACCACAAAGCCCCCAAATGAAAATCAATGGATCCAAGCCTCCAAATGTCTATGAAGCACCCTAACCCATCAGTTTGAAGAAACAAATAACACCGGCCAAAAAAAAAAACCCCAATTGCAAAACTCAATCATTTTTTTGTTTTTGTTTTTGTTTTTGATAATATGAAAAACCCAATCTTGAAAAAAGTAAGGTTGTGGAAGAACTGCTCTTGCTTCCATTGCTGATTCTTTGTGATTGTCTTTGAAATTATTTTCTAGGTTTTGCTTTCAGACCCTGTTAACCAGAGCCTGAAGACTAAGGGAAGTAGAGAAGCTGGAGAGAGAGAAAAAGAAAGAAAACATAAAATATTTTTTTAATGAGAGAAGAGAGAGAGAGTTTAATATATATATATATATTTTATATATTTTAGCTTTTTGCTATAGTGCACAACTATTTATGGCTGTGTATTGTAGCAAGAAGCGAAAAATTTTTAGCTATAGGACCATTGCTATAGCATGCATTTTAAGTATTAGAGGTGCTAAAAATAGTTATATAGCTATTTGGCACCACTATTGCTAAATTTTTAATTCTAACATCAGCTATGTTCAACTAGGTATGGAATTTCATATGTATCTACTTATATTTATTTCTAAATGTGTTCATGTATATGTATGAGATTACAAAGCTAGTAAATATTGATAGGACTTGCCAAATAACACCCCTTATCTAAAAAAAAAAAACAACAAAAATGATAAAAGTAAGACACTTAAAATCAAATGACCCTCCTAACGTAATAACTAAGCTAGCTAATAAGTGATAAGACACTTAGCTTGTTATTACCAAAAAAAAAAAAAAAATGTAGAACTAAACTCCTTGTCCCCAAGGTATACTTATCATTAGGGGTGCTTGCGATGCAGTGTAGTTTTAAACAATTTTTAGCACTGTACTTTGTTGTGCAGTTTAGTCAAAATAATAACTGTACTACACCTTATTTTTGTAGTAACATGTGCAGTGCAGTGCGGTATAAAGTTTAGCTAAAACTATAACCGCACCGCACCTCACCTCATTTTTGTGGTTACATGTACAGTGCGGTGTATAAAATGAAGTTTAAACAGTTTGAAATCGGTATATTTTTCAAATTTTGGGCTTTTCCTACTCAGTCCAAAACTAATTTTTCCCTTTGTTTTGGGCCAAGTTTTAAACTATTGAGTTTGTTTTTCTCTATTTTGGGTTGGCTTTCCTAGTCAACATTTGCTAGGGTTATTAAACTATTATTATTATTTTTTTAAAAACTAGGGTTATTAAACTATTAATAATATATTTAATATTTAATATTAAAAATAAATAAATATATTAATATGAGAGGGCGCAGTGCGGTGCAGCTTATACAGTTTTCATATTATAAAATTGCAAACTACACTGCATCATGTAGTGCGGTGCGGTATAATTATGCAATTTTGCGAGTGGTTTTAGTGCGGTTTGGTGAACACCCTTACTTATTGTACATGCAAATTAGACTATCAAAACTATGTAAGAGAATATGTGATAGCTCTAACAGTACATTTAAGTGAAAAAGTCTAAGAACACTAAAAATGAAACTTTTAACACTTAAAGTCTAGAGAAATAGAAAGAATAACATGGAAAGTAAAGAAAGCATGGGAAAAATGTGGAAAACCCTTTGAAAGGGATGAAAACCAATGGATGAGTAAGGGGGAATGTCCCTCACTCTCTTGAGCTTTATATTATGTAAAAATGAAAGCCTTTGTACAATGGTGATGTTCTTTCCCAAAGAGTGCATTTTTTCTCTACCTCACTTTCCTTCCCAAACTTTCTAGCTTTTCCCTTAGTTTCTCCCTAGGTTCTTGCCTTAATGGTTCAGCAACATGCTCCTCTTATAATATGAGGAATGTTGCCAGGTACATAAGGACAAGTGTCAAATTGTAATTCCTCCATTAAATGCTAATGCAACTATTGTACTATGTAATTGTTAGAGGAGAGAGAAGCATGCCAATGTCATGGTAGTGGAATAAAGGGCGGCTCTGCTATTACGTGGTGGGCAAACCTTAGACAAGGAAATGGACATTAGGGATGCTAGGAGTGATACACTAGTCTTTAACAGTGGTTCAGCACGAGCTCAACTAATAAGGGGTGTTATAGCATCTGACCATAGGGGTTGCTATCTCCCTTTTGCGCAAGTGCTGTTTATCCATGTCAAGTGCAAATCTCACTCTTGCCCACCATGTTCACGCCATTGGCACAGGTCAAAGATCCTTTTCTTCAGCCAGCGTTCCCTTCCTTTGTTCATAACTGCTCCACATGATAGGTGTAATGTACACTTATCATTCTATTTTCGCAATATATCCACACGTAAATAGTTCCTGTCCTCGAAATTCTAAAAATCATTCGTTGTCCCCACTTCATTAATCATCCTTATTTTAGTTGGGCCGACACCCTTAAATGAGATTTATTATTAAAAAAAAAAAAAACAAAAAAAGCAGCCTTATATATATATATATATATATAGTCTATGACTAACACAAAAAACTTAATTGGTAAAAAATAAAATAAAAAACTTAACAGTTCATTGTTTCTCAAAAAAAGAAAAAAGAAGGAAAAAAAAAAATTCATTGGTACTATGTCTACTTACCCAATCCCTAATAACAAGAAACATTATTGTGACTTGTCTAAAGGACTTATTGACTATATAATTAAAATACAAATGAATGATTATTGGAATTGTCACTCAAAAAAATTAGAGAAGATTTTCTATTAAAATAAAAATTAGAGAGGAATCTTCTAAACAAGAAAAATGCATGTGTTTGGTTGGCATAAATTTAAGGTGAAAATTTAATTTCTTGGGAGTTACTGAAATTATGAGTGTTCAGCTGATTAATATGGTGAAAGTTTGAATATCTTGGACATCTCCATTCTTATAATTTATGGGATTCTAAAGTCTCACATGAAAGTTAAGAATTTAAAAAAAAGCAGCCTTATATATATATATATATATATAGTCTATGACTAACACAAAAAACTTAATTGGTAAAAAATAAAATAAAAAACTTAACAGTTCATTGTTTCTCAAAAAAAGAAAAAAGAAGGAAAAAAAAAAATTCATTGGTACTATGTCTACTTACCCAATCCCTAATAACAAGAAACATTATTGTGACTTGTCTAAAGGACTTATTGACTATATAATTAAAATACAAATGAATGATTATTGGAATTGTCACTCAAAAAAATTAGAGAAGATTTTCTATTAAAATAAAAATTAGAGAGGAATCTTCTAAACAAGAAAAATGCATGTGTTTGGTTGGCATAAATTTAAGGTGAAAATTTAATTTCTTGGGAGTTACTGAAATTATGAGTGTTCAGCTGATTAATATGGTGAAAGTTTGAATATCTTGGACATCTCCATTCTTATAATTTATGGGATTCTAAAGTCTCACATGAAAGTTAAGAATTTACATCTCCAATGTCTTGCACTTAATTGTAAGCTTATCAAGATTTCGATCCATTTATTCACTTAACCCTAAACTAGTTTGTTTGGAACTACTAAACGCCATGATCCAACTACTCATGAATTCAAACAATCGAAAGATTAAACTCATGAAAATCTTAAAAATTCTTAAAAAAAAAACAAAAAATACCAATCCATCACTCCCGAAAATTTTATTCAAATGGATTTATTCCCATGCATACTTGAACCACAGCATGATTAGACAAACTTGCAGGTGCAGCTAGCATTAGCTTTCAATCTATTTTGTACTATAATCTTATCATCTTTTTTAATAATCAGTTTTCTGAGTCAGATCTAGACCACCTCCTCAAAAGCTAGACGGCAAAAAGAAATCTTATCATCTTTTTTAATAATCAGTTTTCTGAATCAGTTTAATATTTGGCTTTGATTCATTCTGGGGGAGACAAAAAGAAATCTTGTTTATTTGGTTAAATCCAAACTTGGCACACATGGCTAGCATGGAGTTTCTAAAAGAGTTTGTACGGTCATGCGTAATATACGATATACAGACAGGACAAGGCAGGTATATAGTCAGACACAGTAAGCCCCATTAGTTAATTAGAAATTACAGCAATAAAAAGCATCTACAAAACACCAAATCTGTCATCATTGTATACGTAATACACATTACAATATTAATCAATAGGTTCTTTCTCATTTCTTAATCAATAGGTTTGTCTGGATGTATATTGTATATTGAATCATAGCCTATAGAAGAAGAAGATTAATTAATAAAAAAACCAAAAGAGTGATGTAACGATGGGAATTTGAGGGTTATTTTTGTGTGTACATTCTTGTACTGAAAGCAATAGATTTTACACTTCCAACAGGAAAAAGACTTATGTGGACTAAGTAAATGTTAAATGGGATTCAATAATTTGGCAGTAATTAAACACTATATATTAGATTTATCTGCATGTCTATCTAATCTCATGTCAGAGTATTTTAATCAACTCGTTTTTTGTGTATGTGCTCATGTGAGAACCATGTTTATTTCCTGTTTGTCTTCTTCATATCTTATGTGTAGAATAGCCTGAAGCTTCTAAAATAAAGTATCGTTAATAGCTATGGTAATTTCAAGTTATACATCGTTAAAGATCAAGGTTATCAAAATCGGGATTCTAAATAGAATCGTGGGAGTTAGGTGGAATTGTGGATCGTAGGATTGAATCGTGGATCATAAGGTCCTATACTATTTGAGAAAAAAACAAAAAAATATACATTGGTATGTTAAATAATCATGTAAATTATACATTCACTGATATAATTACCATACATCCCTACATTCATTTGTAAGCATCATTTAAAAAGGCTAAAAATCTCAAAACGTGATACTCTATTGAGATATTTTTTATTTGGGTCCAACTGATGCTCTCTTTACATTAGAATGGAAAAGCTTGGTTTATTGGAATTTTATTTTTCATTTGGGTCCAATTGAGCCTTCTATCAAGTTAAAAAAGATTACAAGAAATCAAGGTCATTTGGGATTGTCAAAATCGAATGATCCTACTAATCCTGAACGATCGCAAAGATCCTTGAAAGATCCAGATCATTTTGGGTAGGTGAGATCGTAAAATCGTAAGATCGTAGGATCCAGATCAGAATTTTGACAACTATGTTAAAAATATATTAGCTCATTAGCATAGTCTCAAGCCCACCTTCTATATGTGTAAGTCAAGTTATATATTGTTAAAGATATATTAGCTCATTAGTATAGGCCTAAGCCTTCTATTTGTGGAAGTTTTTTTTTTTTTTTTTTTTTTTTTTTTTTTTTTTTGTGAGAGAGTTTCAACTTATGGTTGGGATTGAACTTTTAATTGGTTTTTGGTGTAGGACAAAATTGAATTTTAAATTTCTTATTCAACCATCAGAAACTTGATCAGTTTAGCTAACTGAAACCCACTACTATACATCTTTAATTTATAAAAGTGTAGTACAAATTCTATTACATTGAACATTAACATGGATATATATATATATAGTAAGCTAAACCCTACTAATAATAATACAAGTAGGAAACTTGACTTACACATATAAAAAGATTAGGCTTAAATATGTTAATGGGCTAATGTATCTCTAAACCTCCGACATGTGATTTCAAAACTCTAAACCTTAGGAAGAGTTATCTCATGCAATGAGTATATATGCACCGGAGCCTCAGCACATGTGAGTTTTTACAGGTATAAGTGTCACCAATTATAATATACTAGCCGAATGCATATGTTAACTGTAGGGGATACATTCTCAAACCTTAAAAGAGGAAATAAAAATTGTAAATCTACTAGTGAATTGTTTGGAACTTAAAGCAAAATACATTGTGACACAGAGAAAGGATAAAAATACTCTGTTTACTAGTCACATTTTAATTGTGTTAATACGATGTAAAGGGTTAATATCATAGACATAGAGTCACCTATTGCTATTTATTCCAATGTTTTCAAAACTGCGAAGAATGAGGATTTGAATCCAAATTTTTTACATTGAAAAACTAAATAATGTCACTTGACCAGGATAGTCCTAACCATACAAATACTAAGTTAAAAAACCTTGTTATAATATTTGCTAATCATTATGATTATCTACTATCTTAATTAGTGGGTTTTCTAATCTTTATATGAAAATGATATGGTAAGTTCTAAGAGTCGCTCAACTAGTGAATTTTTATTTTTTTGGTCGAATAAAATCCCAATAAATTGATTCATGTTATGGAATGATGATAAAAAACATTTATCTTAGAGTGAATGTTATAGGTTGACATTGTATCGTATCTATCAAAATTATATATATATATATATATTTATATCATTTTGTAATCATGCATACCCCTAGACTATTTCTTTCCTTTTCTTTTTGGTTTTTAGATAAGAATTTTTGACCACTTCATAGAATTAGATTCAAAACAAGAAGAGGTCTTTTTTTCTTTTCTTTTTTTAAAATAAAAAATTGGCCTCAAAGGCAATCCAAAAATCTAATGGGGGAAATTAGTTTTGCTGTTATTTTGGGAGTATGATGCATGTCATGTACACAAATTGGCATAAAGAATCTTTAGATTAACACTTAGGAAAGTAACATTTTTTTTTCAATGATTGACATAATCTATTATGATTAAAAGAACATCACTTTCACTTGTATTAAACATTAATACCAATTTTTGTATATATAAAAAAAAATTAACACTAATTTTATTATGCACTAATCACAACAAATCATAGTAAAAAAAAATGTTGAAAAATGGTGTGCCCCGACCTATTGGGATTCTTTTTCCACAACAAACTAGGCACCCAGCTAGCTCAAATTCCACGAGCAGTCTACTGATTCTACTCTTCCCCTTGCATGTTCTTGTAACCTGTAAAGCACAAAATAAATACACAACTTAATTAATTCCATAATATCTAATCCAATCCCCTCTCAACTGGCCCTCATACCCAAAGATGCTCTTTTGTTCTCATTTAAATTGTCAACGTAACCTTCTTTAATTCTCCATAAGTTATCGCCCCAACCTTTTAATTTCTCTCCTAGCCTCCACAATCTCTTTCTTTCTCCCTCTCACACACATCTCAAGCACATAGTGTCACATGGCTCAAGATCATGAACCTCTCAACCCAAACCCAACCCAAACCCACTTCAACCCAATTTGCCGGTTCCCGTCACGTACCCGGATCCCCCTCCGGCGACGGAAACTACCGACGGTCCGCCTAGGAGGGAATAAGAAGCCTAGGAGAGTGCTTGCCCTAGCCAAAATATTCAGGAGGATGAGACTAAGGTGGCTCAAGTTGCAGTACAGGATAATGTTGAAGAAACTCAAGGAGTACTATAAGAATATGATTAAAGATATGAAGGAAGCTAGTGCAACCCTTGAGACTTTCCACCATAGGGTTCTCTTGGAAGCCTCGCTTGCTGTGCCAGTCATGGGAATTTCTTTCAATAGCTATCCATATTTGCCTGGTTCAGATCGCCCTCGAACACTCACCATGTGAAAATCTCCAAGGTTCATTTACTTCTGTTGCTTTCTCTACAACCTTTATTGTTTGCTTTAATATTAAGTCAATTTGAATTAATATGTATGAAAGTTAAATGAACATGTACAATAATGTCTTTCCCAGCTACCAATTATATATATCTTTTCATATGTTAAAAGTATCAATTTTTTGTATGCATGTACGGACAATAGTGTTGGTGGAAATTATAAATAGGAAGAGAAATGTAAATCTTACTTATGGAGAATCTTTTAATAGGCCATGGCTGGGAAATTAAAGGAACTTTTGTAATTCTCTCTATCTAGTTTCTCTCCCTCTGTCTCTCTCTCTCTCTCTCTCTCTCTCACAGATTTCTTATTAACCACAACATGTTGCTATGAAGTTTAATTAATGGGGTTGGATCATTTGGAATTTTCTTATTAACTACTGTAACAATTTGATTACAAAAAGATCACAAAAGGACTTGGTAATCAAGTTCCTTATTAACTTTTTTTTTTTTAATTACCACATCAATTTGTAAAATTTATGTAAATAATTTGTCATTTTCTTAACATCTATCAATAAATTTTGAACTTCGAACTATTAAAAAATAATCTAAAATTATTTACCATTTAGGTGAAATATATATATATATATATATATGAACATATTTTTTTAGTGCAGATCCAAGTTACAAGGTCATATACTCAAGTCACAATCATCTATATATATTACAGTTTTTATAGCATTATCATGTGCTGTAGGTAAGGTAACAAAGCTTAAAATGGGGAAAAGATATCACATATTCCAATTCAAAGTTCAAACTGGCTTCTAGATCATCATCTAGGCATGCAAGCTGTCATCACTTATAGTACAACTCATAAGTTAAAACCTATACATCATCCTTAGATAATTTTGTGTTCAACATTTACATTGGGAAGCTTAATTTATTAGTTAGTAGTCAGTGCTGCACCAATTAGCTTTTTTTGGTTTTGGTTTTTGGAAGAGCACTAATTAGCTTTTACATCAACTACTTCTGAGTTGTGACTTTTGAGACACCGGTGGGGGCATTAATTAAATACATGAAGAGTCATTTTCCCTAAATTTTAAAGAAGGCTATTTGTTGTTCACAAAAAAGAAGGCTATCTGTTAACTGACGTTATAAGGAAACAAGTTAGGTGCATTTATTAGTCTATGAAATACTGATTTTTTTACAATTTCTCAACAAACAAAAAAAGGGGTTAAAATGTGAACATATAATATAAAATAAAAGCAAAAAAACACAAATTTTCATAATGAATTTGTGCATGCAAACTTTCTCCACAAAAAAAAAGCATGCAATTTAGTGAATTATTGATGAGTGTATTTTTCTTTTTGAAAAAGATACATTGCAACTCATAATTGAATATTCATTACTTTTTATGGGTTTCAATAAGCTCAATTAGTAAAAATTTTTATGGTTGAATAAGAGATTTGTGGTTCAATCCCCACCTATACTAAAAATTAATTGGTGTCTTGGTCTGATAATAAAGAACTATCATTAGGAACAGATGCCATAGGTTGAAACTCTTAAAAAAAAATATTCATTACTTCTTAACATATATCTTTTGGACTCTTCTAAGAATAAAACTATTATTTTTTTCTCTCACATAATCTCACTAATTAAATTCATTATAAATAGTACCAATGAAATGTAAAGAGTGAGCATTATTCTCCAAATATTGAATAATTTTCCCTGGATGAAGACCAGTTTTTATTGGTTAAGAGGCTTGTTCTAACTTCTAATTGAGAGTCAACCACCAAAGTTGGTATGCAAGCAAAAGCATACTCATTTAATTTGTTGATGAAAAGGAGGAATGATGAAACTCATTGGCTTGTGCCAATTAATGATTTTGCATCTACCTCGAATTGCTTCAATTTCCACTTTGTTTGACGGTATAATAGCCAGTTTATGGAGAAAGCTTGTTTTACCTATAGGTAATTAAGTATGACAATCTTATTAACAGCTGTCTTTAGAATAATTATTAATAAATCATCTTAAGAAAATTTTTACAACACTACCCGTCTATGTCTCTTTGACCCAAGCCTATCGTTTGTGCTCTAGATTTGACATCATATATAAATTACACACTGCATATTTCTTTAATCAACCACTATCCCTACCCTTTTTAAAAGGAATAATGAATTCGGACGAGGATCTATTAGGTAGACACATATAATAAAATAATAATGGTTTTTAATGAATCAATCAATAAGAATATTGATGATAATTAAATTCTTCCGTCATGAAAGATCATGGTATATATATAATATAATATAATATATATTTTTCTGGTTAGACAAACAACATCATAATATCATGTTATATACAAGTCTATTATTCTTGGTCATGACTCATTCAGAGATGAGGCTAGTTAAAAATTCCTTTAAGCTTTATCTCCATCCTATAAAATATCTTGAAAATTTTAAGTTCCAAAAAACATATACTATAAAACATTGTTCACAATTACCGAGTTCTCCCAGAGAAAGAAAGAAAAAAATTTTTTTTTTTTTTTTTGACGAATGAGAGTGTTCAGAACTTTCGAATATCTGACTATTCTCTCGAATGTATGCAGTCCTCCTATTCCCACACACACACCTCAACCAGCCAACAAGCCTATCATAACCAACTGACTATAACTGACATAACTTAGTTAATTTGGTAATTTATATACATAATGAAGGATCTAATTGGACTGCCCAAGTTATTCATACAAACTATAAATGAGACAACCATCTCTAATAGTTAATATACAAAACTGTCACTGAATCCAAGAGGCTAATATCGCTTATGAATTTGACGTTCCTCTTAATATGTATCTATGTATTTTTATGATATATGCATAGAAGATATATCACACCTATTTCAGATTGATACCTTGTTTTTTTTTTTTTTTTGGTAGAAACAAAGTTCTTATTTAATTATAAACATTCATACATCAACACCTATAGCCGGCCTTTGGGCACACAGTCTATTATTCTCTAGGCCGATCATATCCCTTACATAACACGAATACACAAAGTAGGGCAATGTCATATATAGTCAAAATTTGCTTTTACTGTTGGTGGTTCCCTCATTTCGCAAAACCTTCGAATTGATACCTTTGCTTACTATTGTTATACACGAGTGATAAAATACTACAAATATGACTATCAATTTGGCAATAAATATTGATGTGACTATAATGCTTATGTCAAATGTAATGTATGATATGTATTTGTTCTAAGTTTTGAATATCAAACCCATGGAATTGGAAAATGACTCCACATAACTTTTCAAACACATCGATTTATAACTTTTATATTAAATTGTTTTCTATCCCAAAGTTTTTTTCTTTAGAAAATACAAGGTGACCATAGTTTCAATTCAATAAAGAGTCTGATCTTTCAGTTCTCATTTTTTTTTTCCTTGGAAACAAAAGAAGTTATGGGCTCAAAGTGAAAATGGATCCACTCAATCCAACTAGTCAAGCCCAGATTTATTGGCATACAAAGTAAAACGACAGGCCCAAAATTATTGCCACTGCCCATTGACTTCTTATTTGGGCCTACAGCACCGGATCCTACTTGCAAAGTTGCAATAATTTGTGTAGGCTGATGTTTCTTTTCTTTTCTTTGTCGTCTTTTTTTTTTGGGTTGAATAGAAACTTTATTGATGCAGCAAATGTAGAGAGAACCAGAGGAACTGGGCCTCCGGCCATCTCTATCTAAGGTTTGGACAATTTGAGACAATAGGGTGGAGATGAGAATCGACCCAGTCCAGAACATAAGTGCAACTCACTGGGCTAAAAGATGGACAAACACATTACCGTCTCTTTATATACAAAAGAGAAATCTACATTTACAAAAGATTTCGCCAAACTAAGAATATCCTCAATTGTAGCTTTGATGCTTCAATAATTATACTGTTAAATCCCCTGGCTGCTGCTATATGGATAGAACATCAAGTTGCTTCAGCTTCACCAAGCATAGAACTTCTAGGGCTAATTTGCTGTGTCCATGCCTCAATAAGATTCTCTCTATGGTCTCTACTTACCACAGCCACAAAGCTATTTCCTTCTTTGATAGCTGCATCAAAATTCAACTTAATCTAGTATGATGGGGGAGAATGGTATTGCTTTCATAAACAAGATTTGAAAGCATACTCAGTTGTGATCTAAAAAAGGACGTTTACTCGTTAACTTGGACAGAGTCAATGGATTATCAAGGCCAGTGGTTTAGGTCATAATTTATGGGTGATTAGGAAGGCCTACTGCACTTGGAAAATGAGGAAATGAGGTCAATTTTAAGAATCAAATTGAATCAATTTACAGACTTTGGGCTGTTTGGTAGAGTAGTTTGAGATGAAATTTTTAGTTTTTTGAGTGTTTTTGATATACGTGTGGGTGAAAAAATACGTGGAAATATGTGAAAAGTTGTTTAAAATTTGAAACTCTAGGAATTGAATAGGAAAATGGTCAAAATTTTAAGAACCAAAATTGTTGTTTGCCTTAGAAAATAGGATGTTTACTCAATTTGCCCACAAATGGTTTACAGTTTACACATTTACTTATGCACACCCCCCCTTTCCATGACATAGAGCTTGCAATTTCTATATGTTGCAAAATTGCAACCTTGTGCTACTCTGTATCAAGGAAGTGAATCTCGTACCGTACCGGCCGGTATATACCATACCGGCCAGTGATCGGTATGCTCAACCCCTATTTCGTACCGGAAAAAATACCGGGCATACCGGCCTTGTACCGGCTGTACCGGCGAAATCCGGGTGTTCCGGCCGGTAAATGCATACCGGCCGAAACAAGAAAAAGAAGGAAAAAAAAAAAAAAAAAAAAACGTTGTCACACTCTCATCTCTCCACTCACCGGCGTTGCTTGCAGTTTCTCAAACTCGTAGCAGATGGTTTTTTCTCCCTCAAATTCCAGACTTGACCGGCGTTCTCTTTCTCTCTTTCAGATTTTCTTTCTCTTTCCTCTTTCTTGGTTGCCCGGCGTTCTCTTTTCTTTCCTCTTTCTTGGTTGCGTCTAACTCAAGCCCAAGCCTGACTTTCAGCTTTTTTTAAACACCTAATAAAGTTTGACAGCTTGCAAAAGTGATGTATAAAATTAAAAGCAACTTTTATATGTCAGATTTTTTTTTCTTATTTTAATTTATTCCTAGCTCCTAAAAAGGGTCAAAGTTCAGAAGTTCTTCCATATGTCAGATGTTCCATTTTTTTTTTTAAGCCCACAAGTTAGTTCACGTGTGAAAGCTTAGTATTTTAAATTTGACATAATTTTTAATTCTTTTTATAGATATAGATGTATAGATTTGGACTTGGGCTTGGGCTTGTATGGAGTTTAAGATTACAAATTAGTTTAATNAAAAAGAAAAGAAAAGAAAAAGAGCTCCAACTAAAGTTATAATTAGCACAATGACATTTTTTTTTTTTATTTATTTTTTTTTTTTATACAAGATAGAATTTTTACTTTAGCCTAATCTCAGTGTATATGTGTATGAAACTTTCTTCTAAAGACTTGAATCTCGACTTTTACCCCCCACACCCTATAAACACTTATACTTGTGGAGTGACCACCGCACCAATGGTGCGTGGCGGTCACAATGACATATTAAAATTCAATCACTTCAACTGAATGCTTTTCCACACATTGAAATTTGAATTTGACATATCTTTAAAAAAGGAAAATTATTCAATATTTTTAACATAATATTTTCTTCTTTCACGTAATAGTAAATCCCAATAATAAAACTTTTTATTTATGTAAGAGTAATGAATATTACTTGGAAATACTGAATATGTATTTTTTTTTTTTTTTTTTGACGAATGAGAGTGTTCAGAACTTTTCGAATATCTGACTATTCTCTCGAATGTATGCAGTCCTCCTATTCCACACACACCACCTCAACCAGCCAACAAGCCTATCATAACCAACTGACTATAACTGACATAACTTAGTTAATTTGGTAATTTATATACATAATGAAGGATCTAATTGGACTGCCCAAGTTATTCATACAAACTATAAATGAGACAACCATCTCTAATAGTTAATATACAAAACTGTCACTGAATCCAAGAGGCTAATATCGCTTATGAATTTGACGTTCCTCTTAATATGTATCTATGTATTTTTATGATATATGCATAGAAGATATATGCACACCTATTTCAGATTGATACCTTGTTTTTTTTTTTTTTGGTAGAAACAAAGTTCTTATTTAATTATAAACATTCATACATCAACACCTATAGCCGGCCTTTGGGCACACAGTCTATTATTCTCTAGGCCGATCATATCCCTTACATAACACGAATACACAAAAGTAGGGCAAATGTCATATATAGTCAAAATTTGCTTTTACTGTTGGTGGTTTCCTCATTTCGCAAAACCTTCGAATTGATACCTTTGCTTACTATTGTTATACACGAGTGATAAAATACTACAAATATGACTATCAATTTGGCAATAAATATTGATGTGACTATACATGCTTATGTCAAATGTAATGTATGATATGTATTTGTTCTAAGTTTTGAATATCAAACCCATGGAATTGGAAAATGACTCCACATAACTTTTCAAACACATCGATTTATAACTTTTATATTAAATTGTTTTCTATCCCAAAGTTTTTTTCTTTAGAAAATACAAGGTGACCATAGTTTCAATTCAATAAAGAGTCTGATCTTTCAGTTCTCATTTTTTTTTTCCTTGGAAACAAAAGAAGTTATGGGCTCAAAGTGAAAATGGATCCACTCAATCCAACTAGTCAAGCCCAGATTTATTGGCATACAAAGTAAAACGCAGGCCCAAAATTATTGCCACTGCCCATTGACTTCTTATTTGGGCCTACAGCACCGGATCCTACTTGCAAAGTTGCAATAATTTGTGTAGGCTGATGTTTCTTTTCTTTTCTTTGTCGTCTTTTTTTTTTGGGTTGAATAGAAACTTTATTGATGCAGCAAATGTAGAGAGAACCAGAGGAACTGGGCCTCCGGCCATCTCTATCTAAGGTTTGGACAATTTGAGACAATAGGGTGGAGATGAGAATCGACCCAGTCCAGAACATAAGTGCAACTCACTGGGCTAAAAGATGGACAAACACATTACCGTCTCTTTATATACAAAAGAGAAATCTACATTTACAAAAGATTTCGCCAAACTAAGAATATCCTCAATTGTAGCTTTGATGCTTCAATAATTATACTGTTAAATCCCCTGGCTGCTGCTATATGGATAGAACATCAAGTTGCTTCAGCTTCACCAAGCATAGAACTTCTAGGGCTAATTTGCTGTGTCCATGCCTCAATAAGATTCTCTCTATGGTCTCTACTTACCACAGCCACAAAGCTATTTCCTTCTTTGATAGCTGCATCAAAATTCAACTTAATCTAGTATGATGGGGGAGAATGGTATTGCTTTCATAAACAAGATTTGAAAGCATACTCAGTTGTGATCTAAAAAAGGACGTTTACTCGTTAACTTGGACAGAGTCAATGGATTATCAAGGCCAGTGGTTTAGGTCATAATTTATGGGTGATTAGGAAGGCCTACTGCAAGAGTTTAAGATTACAAATTAGTTTAATCTATGAATTTATATATATATATATATATGGGCTTTAAAAACTATATATATATATATATATATAGCGGTAAATCCGAAACGGTACACCGGTATTGACCGGTATCCGAAATATATCGTATCGCTGGCCAAACCGGTACAGCCTCCGGTACGGTATTGACTCCCTTGCTCTGTATTGTTGGTATAAACTGGGTTACTTTGACAGATTAGGAGCATGATTATACGAATTTAAAATTAGTCTCTCGTTTGTCATGATAGTCTCTATGTGCATATGCCTTCTGTTTTGAGAAATGATATGTCTATAATATTTTTACAATAAATCCTAAGTGACAGGTTGTTACTGGTTGTTATTGTTAGGGCAAAAAAGTAATCTTAGTGTTAGTTTCAAATTTGAACCGATAACAACTAACCACCTGTGATTTGTTGTAAAAATGTTGTAAAATTGTTGTAGAAGTAGCATCTCTCTTCTGTTTTTGCATGGAGATAGAGAGGTTTAAAAATTGGCATATATTATAAGTGGGTTCGATTTTGTATATGTAGAGCCTAATTATATAAACACTATTATTTGATTTACACATAATGGGTATATTTGGTTAGGCATTTTGAAAGTTTAAAATAGCATTTTTAAAACCCAAACTCCGCTTTGCAAACATAATTTCGCAATTTCTTTACAAACTTTCATTTTAAAATTAAAACACAATTTTCCAACCATTTATACAAACACGCTCAATAGAGGATGAAAATTACTTGGTTGACTAACATGACAACAAATTATTTGACTTAAATCTGTGAATACTTTCCTTATAAAAAAAAAAAAAAAACTGTTAATACTTTCCATAGTCCATTCTACGGAAGTGAACAAGGCTTTCACTTTCCAAGAGCCCATCATGTTGGGCTTTTAGAGTAAAAGTGGCTGGAACAATGAGCAGTAGTAGGCCTTATAGTCTCAACAAGTACATGGCTTTAGATAACCCAAACTAAGATGAAGCCTAATAGAATTTGATTAACATTGTTTTTGTTTTCCTGGGTCCTAATCGAACTGCTTTTCATTGACGGCAAATTAATCTAGCTAATCCATTTCCAAAGCATTATAAATATTTGGATTGGGAAAGTTGGTCCTTTTTGTTGGAAAAAGTAGAAGCATAAGATATTTAAATTTGTCCACTTCGAGAAAGAAAGTAAACTTTCACTCAAGATTGTCCAAAAAAAAAAAAAAGGTTAACTTCCACTCAAGAATCTTGAGATTTTTGCATCTAGGACAATAGAGGAGTAGAATAGGAGAAATAAAATAGTTTTGGTTTTTTAAGTTTTGCAAATATCCCTTGTGATATTATAGTTAGGAAAGAAGCGCCTAATGAATGATGGAATTGAAGAGTGGGAATTACTCGTGTTTCAATTAAATGCTTCAAGGAGTTATGATCTTAATGCTCCTTCTAGTGTTTGAAGTTTGAACAATAATTTTTTGACCGATACAATATAATTTGAAATTATAGTGTTTGTTTTATAATAATTATCTTTTATCATTCAGTTAATAGATCAATGATCAATGAGTTTCTTTTTAGTATAAATAAGATTCGAACTCAAATACCATATTTAATAACAAAAGATTATATTCGTTTGAGTTAACTGAAATTCGCTTTGAATAATCTTGTTTGAGTAGCAGCCTAGCGTGTAGTATTAACTTGAAATAAATAGAGAAAATTTTATTTGGAAGAGTAATACGTGTCCACTTATATACATATTACATATTTTATATCTTTTTTGTAAATTCCTCGTGGTTGGCTAATTGAAACATTATAAAAATTGCATGCGGATTATTCAGTAAAGAAGTTTGAGCTTTATTTTAAACATTATAAAAAATATTTTAATGAGGAAAACGTGGTTCCTTAAATTAATAATGGTAATTAAGTGCTCACTTGGACATTGCCACACTAAAGTTAAACAGACAAAATAAAAACAAAATGACTAGAATAATTAATTGGCACACATGTTCTGAGCTCAATAGTATATAAGAAAATTCATTAAAAAAAAAAGTATATAAGAAAAACAAAAAGTAATCATTCTCTGTTGGAAACTAGAAAGAAAGTATGTTAAAGTTTTTCTTCTTTGGCCGAAGAAAAGGAAACAATTTTTTTAAGTTCACGAGCGTTCTGTTGAGAAAACAATGACTTTACTTTAATGGCCGTGGGTATTTTTTTTTCTCTCTCATTAGATCTAACTCGTGCGGATATGAACAGTATAATTAAAAATAATTATAATTAAATATATATAGGTTCAAATTATACTTAGAATAAGAGTTAACACATTTTTTAAGTTATAAATGAGTTTTACTCTAATTTTTTTTTTAATTTTTTTACTTTAGTTTTTTATGATATACACATGAGTTTACTATTTTTTTAAAAAAAATTGGTTTTTTTTTAATGGTTTAATTATATTAAAATCTTCATCTTTTGTACAACATTAACTCACCCATAACAAAAATTGAAAAAACTTAGATAGGACATATGACCTAAAATTAGACATAAATTGGAATCCAATTTAGAATTTAATTGGATTTTCTCTCAATTTTGACTTTAATTATATATATATATATATATAATACATGAAAAAAATTCATATATATATTTTTTTATACAAATCTACTAGTTGACATGTTATGTCATTTCCTCGGACAACCAACTCCTTAAACTTACCCATTCCCAAAGATAACTAAAAGCTCTAAAAAAGAAAAAGAAGAGTGAAATCAAGGAATTTGGGGTCACTAGAAAAGAAAACTTACAGAGGTTGACGATACTCTTCAGCTAATGTCCAGTCGAACCAAGTTCAACTATATGCGTCAATAATGATAATCGCGAAAATGATGAACCAGGCAAGTCAAACAAGTATTTATACTCTCCTTATTTTCCCAAATGAAACCGCTTTCTCATAAAGGCAGGAGATCATGCCGTTTAAAGTGGGGAACGTGGTGCGTCAAAAATTTAATGTGGGCACCCATTAATTCTCGAAACGCTAAAACGCGCATCGGGCAGTCAAGAGGCGCCAGCATCAGTATAAACTAAAGTGAGGCCATTCGTCCAGTGGATCCGCATGTATCAAAACCTCCTCCCCGTTCGAGGGAACGTGCAGCAGAGTTTTGAGGGGCTATTGTGGGTCCGTGGGCTGATAGCCTCAGTCCATCATATAGCAGGCCCAAGGCCCATGCCGAGGAGCGCAAGCTATTCTGAGAAGAAGGGGGAAGCCTATTCTCTTGAATCCACGCGAGGATACCTTGTCCTCGCCTGACAAGAGTGATTTCAGGGGAGGCTAACCCCAGGTAAGCTGTCACTCTCGCATTTAATGCACTCAACTAACCCCCTGGCCGCATTAATGGAGAGGTAACCCTTGGCAGGATAACGTTGGTCAGAGTGAGCCACTTGAGTATCGATAAAGCTCTGATGGGATGGACGACCAGAGNTACAAATCTACTAGTTGACATGTTATGATTAGTGTATCTGCACTAATATTAGTGGTGAGACTATGTAAAAATAATGTTGTATCTTACCATTTAACACCCCAAAAAGTAGTGAATAATGTTTTTAAAAAGGTTGTGTCTTTTATCATTGGTCTCAATTTATTTTTAGTCATAGGCTAATGAAGATTCGCCACTTGACCTAAATAAATAATGGCTAAGCCAGCAAGAAATTACATTTCTAAAATGGGTGAGACTGCTTTTTGGTTTGGCAAAAGAGGAACAATAGGATTCTAGAATTCTTCTTTACACATCAGATTAGTTGAATTAGAAGAATTCAACTAAAGTTTGATTAAGGTGCATTCATCAAGGACCAAAGAATTTTAGCGTCTTTGGTTGGCTAGGTAGGAAGAAATCCTTTAGTGGATTTCATAGAATACACATTGCTTTAATGTGCCTTTTCATTAATATTGCATTTAAAATCGCAATAGAATAGTGTTGTACTCATTCTCATGATCTTGTCCATACGGACCATACCTATTGGGTTTTGCTATGATAATTCTGGGTGGTTTTGATCCTAGTTTTTTTATAGATAATATAAATTTTTTGTTTTGAGAAACGAAATAATATAAATTTGAATGCATTGTATGTGTTTCATAATGATTACTCTTTATTATTATAACAATATATTAATTGATTATTCTTTATTAATAGATTTGAACCAGAGTTCAATTGAGGTCGAATTGGGATGATATTATATATTTTTTTAATAAATCTAGTCTTAATTGTATATAAATATATATTAATTGTCTATCTTTGACAATTAAAATTGTGTAGCCCAGTAGATATCAACTGGGACATGTTATGGAACCTCTAGTCTTGCCAAGAACGAAATTTAAACTATTTTTAATTGAACAAATAGGAGATAGAAAACTGGCCTTTGGACCCGTTTTCTATTAACCTAGTCGGTCCACCCAATTCGGTCTGGATTCCAAAACAATTATTATTTTTTTTTTTTGTGCGCGAGATTGATGAACAATTATCATGGTGTCTATGGTAACAAAAACTAACCATCTCATAATGTTGTAAAAAGTGATTGCGATTTTTTAATTTTTAATTTTTTGCATAAATGATTGCGATTATTTTATTGTTTAATCTCTTGACGTTACTCTTTCTCATTTGGAATTGTCCCATTATGGGGTACCATCATGTCTCTCCTAAATCAAGGAGCAAGATTCGTGTCCAAATTATTCTTGTATTGTTCATGCGTGAATCATGATATTTTAAAAGTCTTCAGCTGGTAGCATTTGTTGCGGCTGGTTTTCTTGAATTAGGAGAAGAATGAATGAAAGTTCCTCTCAAAATCACAAAAGGAGAAGAAATTTTGTGCTCCAAAATTTCTGTCATTTGTTAAAGCAATAACTAATCATTCCTGTTTGGTTTATAACGTGAAACATGTTATTTGAAGGTCTTCAAAGTTCAAACTGTAGTATCACTATGGATATTGAGGAATTTGATTGACAGTAGTATTAATAAACTATTGCTTATTACTCTTGTAATAGTAGATTAGTTTGTAATCTCATGCATATGCATGGATATACTTAAAGATATACAATAAGATAAATAATATAATTTCTATACATATATAATTAAAATATTATTGAGAGTCATTTTTATATTTTGTTAACTATTTAAAAATTTTTGTAAGGATATTATTAAATATAAACTGTAAATTGTTCATTTTTTTTTAATTATTGTGAAACTTTTTTTTTTTTTTTTACAATTCATTTATTCTAAACTCTTTGGTTTTATACTTAATAATTCACTTGAATGAATATTTATGATATGGTATCATATTTGATTCTAAAATTAAGAAATAAAACTCTTTGAAAATAAATAATTTAGGACTCATGACATAAAATTAGAACTTTAATTTGGAATTCTAATTTGAATTTCTTTCAGCTTCACCTATTATTATATAATAATATAGATAAAAAGGCGAATAGACAATCAACAGATGGAAGCAAAAGATAGGAAGATAAAAACTATAAAAGAAGAGCTAGTAAAGCCAAACGGAGGAGGGAAAAAAGAAGGGCCTCCTCGGCCACAGGCCGAGGAGCATTCCCTCATTTGTAAGAAAACACTTAGCCATTTATAAAAATAAGTTTGGGCATGGTGATCAACGGCCAGCACCTAAGCCTGTCAGCCCACTCTCTATAAATGTATTGTTTGGGCTTGTTGGGCTGAAAACCCAACACTCAATTCAAATTGAGTCCTTACAATTACTCTTTATTATTATAACAATATATTAATTGATTATTCTTTATTAATAGATTTGAACCAGAGTTCAATTGAGGTCGAATTGGGATGATATTATATATTTTTTTAATAAATCTAGTCTTAATTGTATATAAATATATCTTTGACAATTAAAATTGTGTAGCCCAGTAGATATCAACTGGGACATGTTATGGAACCTCTAGTCTTGCCAACAACGAAATTTAAACTATTTTTAATTGAACAAATAGGAGATAGAAAACTGGCCTTTGGACCCGTTTTCTATTAACCTAGTCGGTCCACCCAATTCGGTCTGGATTCCAAAACAATTATTATTTTTTTTTTTTGTGCGCGAGATTGATGAACAATTATCATGGTGTCTATGGTAACAAAAACTAACCATCTCATAATGTTGTAAAAAGTGATTGCGATTTTTTAATTTTTAATTTTTTGCATAAATGATTGCGATTATTTTATTGTTTAATCTCTTGACGTTACTCTTTCTCATTTGGAATTGTCCCATTATGGGGTACCATCATGTCTCTCCTAAATCAAGGAGCAAGATTCGTGTCCAAATTATTCTTGTATTGTTCATGCGTGAATCATGATATTTTAAAAGTCTTCAGCTGGTAGCATTTGTTGCGGCTGGTTTTCTTGAATTAGGAGAAGAATGAATGAAAGTTCCTCTCAAAATCACAAAAGGAGAAGAAATTTTGTGCTCCAAAATTTCTGTCATTTGTTAAAGCAATAACTAATCATTCCTGTTTGGTTTATAACGTGAAACATGTTATTTGAAGGTCTTCAAAGTTCAAACTGTAGTATCACTATGGATATTGAGGAATTTGATTGACAGTAGTATTAATAAACTATTGCTTATTACTCTTGTAATAGTAGATTAGTTTGTAATCTCATGCATATGCATGGATATACTTAAAGATATACAATAAGATAAATAATATAATTTCTATACATATATAATTAAAATATTATTGAGAGTCATTTTTATATTTTGTTAACTATTTAATAAACTGTAAATTGTTCATTTTTTTTTAATTATTGTGAAACTTTTTTTTTTTTTTTTTTACAATTCATTTATTCTAAACTCTTTGGTTTTTATACTTAATAATTCACTTGAATGAATATTTATGATGTGGTATCATATTTGATTCTAAAATTAAGAAATAAAACTCTTTGAGAATAAATAATTTAGGACTCATGACATAAAATTAGAATTTTAATTTGGAATTCTAATTTGAATTTCTTTCAGCTTCACCTATTATTATATAATAATATAGATTAGTGGTAGAAGGAAACTAAAGATATATGGAAATTATCGTTTCTCCCACAAGTTTAAATTTCTTATCTTTCACGTTAGGGTTTTGACAAGTGAAAATTTTCAGTTAAGTAAATATAAGATTCAAAATTAGATTACTTCTTATTATACCATGATAAATTATCATTTTTTTTTTTCAAAAGTTTAAATTGCTATGAAATAATAAATTTTATCATCTAACTATTATCTTGACAAATCCAAATTTCTAGATAAATACTGAGCAAGATTAATAATTTTTGAATGGTTTTCGTGAAACATGCTATTTGAAAGTCTTGGACTCATAAGAAAATAACTTATAGTGTGATTTTTGCCTTTTTGGTTGACAGTAATCTCCAATGGCCTGTTGCTCCATCACTGGCGAGCATCTAGGAATTAAGTTAGTATGTGGACTTCAAGGATGAAATAATCCATGCTTTTGGGAGTTTTGGCATTGTAGTGCAAGTCAAGTTGTAGCCATTCTAGGTTGGACATAGCTGCTCGATCGAAGAGTCGTAGGGTTAACAAAATAGTATCCTATTCATTAAATTTTAATGGAACTATTTGGAAGAATTCAAAGTTTTTTGGGATTTGTTCTTTTGATTCCTTTGACGAATAAGAACAAAAAAAATTATTATAATGTGAACTGATTGGGACTTTGATGTCCAAAAAAACGCAGTAATATGAGGTCACATTCAAGTGAAGATTTGTGATCCAGAAAAAACAGCACTTGCATGTAGTTGGGAGGAAGAAAATGATTTTTACACAACCCGATTCGGATATTCTTCAAATGAAGAGAGATTTTCTAAAATCCTTGATCATGATTGAATAACAATCATATAAATAACACATTAAAATTTATCATTTATTTTCTTTGTTTTTAAACACTTTTTATGATATATTTAGGTGGTTCTGTAACAATAGAATAACCATAAATCTCAAGTTTATGAGGCAAATAGTATAACATCATTTCATCATTATTGGTGACTCTTTTGTTAAAAGGAAATCCATTAATTAATGTAAGAGAAACAAAAGGACCTTGGCCAAATTAAGCCATTTACATTAGTAACATAAATCCATTTTGCTATCAGATGGGCAACACCATATTGATCCAAGTGAAGTTGAACTGAATGAAAGGATGGGATTGTATTTGTATGAGCTTCTATATAAATATATATATATATATATATGTCTTCAACCATTTGCCTTATCTCTCAACTCACGTTTTTAAGAACTCTTTACAAATGGGTCTGCAACCTCCGTAGCATTAATCCCCTTCAATAATAAGTTTTAAGAAATGTTACTAAACTCCAAACTCCACTGTCATTCTCATCACTACTATTTAACTCACGCACTAAACTCATGCAAGAGGAATTGATCCATGATGTTGGTGATTCTTTTTCACATGTTCAATTCCTCTTGCATTAAAAGCCATAAACTTTGAAAAGAATCTTAATTCCTAAAAGAACAAAAAGAAAAAGAAAAAATCAGCATGATTTGTGTGCTTGAATCAAGGGAGTCAATTTCATATCGGAGGCTGTACCGGTTTGGCCAGTGGAACGATATATTTCGATACCAGTCAATACCAGTGTACCGTTTCGGGTTTACCGCTATTTTATAAATTTAATATATATATAATATTTTTTTAAAAATAATAACATCCTGAAATTTAAAATTTATTATAAAAATATTATAAAAATATTATAAATATAATATTTTTATTTTTGTTTTGGTACACGTGTATCAATTTTCAATTGCCATCATCTGCCAACAAGCTGTTAATCACCTCCACTCATCCTCTTTTACTTTTGCAATTTATCTTTCTTTATTTTTACCTTGATTTTATCTCCTCCACATGTTTACCTCTACTGATGAGTCTTATCTCATTTCAAATTTCAAAAAGCAAGTCTTCTCCTTACCTTTGGTCAGTTATCACGTGGGCACTCAAAAGAAAACTCAAAATCTTTGAGAAACAGTGAGACATAAAAAAATGAAGAAGAAGAACATCAGAGCAACACAGACGTTGCAGAGAACACGAAGAAAAATGGATAGCTAAGCAGAAAAGAGACCGAGATACGTGAAAGATGCATCAAATCATGAAATTTTGTTGAGAAATTATCTCAGGTGAGTGAAAAATTTCAAAGAAATCTGAGTTTCTGTTTCGGGCCGGTATTCATTTTCCGGCCGAAATCTGGTATTTTGGCCAGTACAGCCGGAACGCTTCCAGTAACGTCGGTATTTAAACCGGTACGGAATGAGGACGTTTCTGTACCGTTCCAGGCACCGGTACGAAAAATATCGGCCGTACCGGCCGATATGGTACGAAACTGACTACATTGGCTTGAATACCTCTTATATGATCCAAAATGTGATTCTACCGTCCAAATGATCCATCACCCTAATATAGGCCCCTACCCATGAGTTCTCTTGGGACAACTTGTAATTGAATTAATATAACTCTATTACACTAACATACCTTTCATGCACGTCACTTTAATTTCGCATGATGCATCAACCATAACTTATCATATTAATAATCGTAAATTTGTGTCAGACTTATTATTTTCTTATTATGAGCGAAAACAATAATCAATATAAATGGAGGTAAGTCTTTTGTCGGTGCTCTATTTTCATATGACAAAATACAATATTGACACGTGATTAAAATTTTAACAACACGTGTGGTTCGTGTCAACTTTCACCAATGTTAAGTGGGTCCCATCAAATCCATGTGGGTCTCCCTCTCAAAAAACCAGCTCACTTGTAGAGTCGTAGACAACATAAACCCTAAACACATATAGGCCGGTGGATCATCTGCTGTGGACGGTCCCACACCATGTTTTTTTTGTGGCGGCAAAGGGTATTTTCGGAAATGAAAATTATTTGGGCAATTACACGTGTGTACTTGTATTCGCGGCCGGTGATTGTGTTGGGTAAAGTGCTTTGACTTTTCCTTGTTTGTGGGTCAATGTTTGAAAGTGTCTAAGGTCAGTTTGGGAAAAAAGAGACCACATTATTTGGCCATAAAATTAACACTTTGTTTTCTATTTTTTATTTTTATTTTTTTTATGTGATAAAAATAAAATTGACATTTACACCAAGTCACCAACCTTAATAATGGGAAAAAGACAGTGAGCTTGGCATGGAGTGAATCAAATAATTCGGCAAAAAATAGGAGGAATCAGGAGAATTATCATTCATTTGCTTTATCATTACTCCTACTCATTACTCCTACACTATGCCCCTCATCTATAGCCACAAATTAATCATATATCCCTCATTTTCCTTCTTCTTTTTTTTTTTTTTTAAAAGAAAACATTTGATAAAAAAAAATCCCAAAATTAGTTGATATTGTGATTTCCATTTTGTTATAGCATTGATTAAACCCAAATATGATTAAAAAAAAAAAAAAAAAGCTTGCCTAAAAATTCCTTCAACTTGCTATGTGCAAAGCTGTTATTGTAGAGTCCAAATTTTCTGTCCCACTCTTTCTGCTCCATTATATACTCCACAAATCTTTTATCTCACTCTTCATGCTCCACTATATACTCCACAAATGAAAACATGCCACATGCCCATCTATTTAATTAAATGCTAAATTTATGCCTTCTATTATTTTAATTACCTAAATATGATAGGTTATTTATTTATTTATTTTAGGAAATTGAAATAATAGAAGGGGTAAATTTAACATTTAATTAAATAGATGGACATGTGACATGTTTTCATTTGTGAAGTATATAGTAAAGTAAGAAGAGTGAGATAGAAGATTTGGACTCGTTTGTGTATATTATTAAGTTTTAGTTACATGACTTTTTTTTTTTAGAAAACTTTTAATTACATGACCTATTTAATAACTTATTTGACTTGTTTACAAAATTCATGTTGATGCTTTTATGATTTGCAACATAATGGATTGAAAGAGATTCTCCAAATTGATTTGGAGAAAAAGTTTGTCCAAAGGTCAAAATTTAAGAGTGTTAGTTGAACTATAAGGGTATGTTTGGTACACTGAATGTAGATTACATTAGGAATAGTAATCTTTATTACTGGGAATAGAAAACATTGTAATGAAATAACTATTACTATTCATAAGTTTGGTTGTTACATATAGAAAACTTGTAAAAGATGATGTATAAGGAAACTTTATATTTTTGGAAATTTATTAATTTTAAAACCTATTATATAAACTAAGGAATAACTATTACATTCATTTTAAAGATGAATAGCTATTCTTCAATTTAAAGAATAGTTATTCCAATGTAATAACTAATCCATGTAATAAACATACAACCAAATGACCGCATTGATATTATACATGAATAACTATTCTATTACAGGGGCTATTACAGCGTACCAAACGTACCCTAAGATTATTGAAAAATATATCAAGGTTTAATATATATAAGGCGCATCATTGTTTTCCACTTCTTTTCCAATTTCTATCATAAACCAAACAACTAATATTGCAATTTATTAAATATATCTATAAAATCGTAAACGTCAAATAAGTACATAACATATTTTTATTTTTCTTCTATTTGTAAAGCAAACAAGTGAAAAATGAATTATTGCTCCATTTTTTTTTTCTTATACTTTATTTTTTATTTATTTTTTATTTATAACTTATATCCTAACATCAGTTCAAAAGGGCATTCTCTTCGCTTTCATTTCTCTCTCTTTTCTCTTCGCTTTCATTTCTCCTGCAAATAACATCTCTATTAAGAGTGAGGAAAGACTAAAGAGGTGTAATGGTAATAATGTTTGCTTTGCACTTTTCATATGAATTATCTAACACAAAAAATTAATTAAGCCTCTGTTTGGATACTAATGAAAAATGAAAAATATTTTATTATTTAGCTTATTTTTGTTACAATTTATGGGTTCCACTGTATTTTTTGGTATTATTTATGGGCCTCACCGTACTATTTCAGCTGACTTTTACTTCTATTTACAGTACTTTTAGCAATAAAATTTTAATTTCAGCAAAATAAGCAGTATCTGAATAGACTCTAAGTTGTTTTTACATTGCGAAAGATAGATGGATTTATTCTTTTTTTGGTTGCTGGATGATAGATGGACCTATTCTATATTCAAAGTTCTGCGTTTGAATTTGGAAACTTTTTGACATAATGGAAATTTTTAGACTTTAAAACCATTAAATCTCTACCTAGTATTTTTTATAATTTCTTCCTATTAATTACCTCCTCGGACAGGACCCAAGACCCAATATGTGATTTGGGCCCTTAACCCCACAGCTACTATTCATGGGTTCCACTACACTTTTTGGTACTATTTATGGATCCTATCGTTCTATTTCCGATAACTTTTACCTTTATTTATAGTATTTTTAGTAATAAATTTTTAGTTTCAACAAAATAAGCGGTATCCAAACAAACCCTAAGTTGTCTTTACATTGCAAAAGATAGATGGACTTATTCTTTTTTTGGTTGCTGGATGATAGATGGACCTATTCTATATATTCAAAGTTCTGCGTGTGAATTTGGAAACTTTTTGACATAATGGAATTTTTTAGACTTTAAAAGTAATTTAATCATATAAACTCAAATTTTTTCTGGTTGATAGACTATCTTCTTTTTTGGAAATTGGTTTTTTATAATTTCTTTTTGGACTTTGATGACCTAATAAAATCAAATATGCGGAACTAAACAATAGTGTTATAGTAAATAAATACAGGGGAGCTTTCCCGACATTCATTTATTAATAGATCAACAATCTTTTGGTGTGTTTAATTTAAAATGATGAATTGAAAGAGACAGAAATTAAAGAGAGAAATCAAGAATCAATCAAATACTCAACCTCAGTCAAAGCCTTAAAGGTTGAAAAAAAAACATATAATCAATCAAGAATATAAAGAAATTCACTTTCATATTGTTTTTGAGTTTGACCTAATCAAGAAATATTTGTCAAACCATGTGAACTCTCCAATTATTTTCTTTTGTAACTTTTTATTTGGGGTCAAGACTAATGGGAATGGTCAATAGCTAGATACGACACTCAAAATGTTAATAGTTGGGTAGTCAAATATAAGATATTAATTAGAAAAGTTCCACGGTTTCCCTCAATTTCTATGGTCCTAATGTACAAATTTTAATTTGCTTGTATTTAGGCAAACTTGTTTCTTCTTCTTCAAGGCAGAGGAAGCTTTATTTTATTCAAATTTTGATGTGCAAGATAGTTGAATATTCAACATGGCAAAAGAGCGAAAGACCTCAAAGACCAATATTGAGTAATCAGTGGCATTTTTTGAGTAGTCTTTGTGTATTTTTCGCATTTTTGTTTTTAAAATTCTATTGAATACTGGAGATTGACTAAGTGATTAATGACTTAATGTTTTACCTAATAAAAAAGGCCAATTTCTTTATTCTTACGAATGAGAAGAAGTCAAGGCATGACTGGCGTTGTTACTGGTTGGTACAGGCATCACCATCACATGAGAACATTTCACAAGGGATTTTTGTTAAGAGTTAAAAGTATACTTAGAATGGGATATCATATATATATGTCTGACGAGATACAAATAAATTATACTACATAAATCTTACGAGTTTGAGGGGCGGCTCTACAATACATTATTCTCATTCAAAAAAAAAAATTATATATAAATATATATATAAAATATATATTTTTTTTGTTAGTTTAATACTATAATTTTTTTCTTAAAAGTATTTTTGCACACCGTGACTTAAATTTTGCACACCTTTATTATAAGTATTTCCAACTTTAAGAATAAAGAGACAGTGTTTGTGAATTGAAAGTGTCACTATTTTTTATAAATTTATATTATGTGTGTGAATGTGTCTAATATTTATTGTGTGCATTTCTTTTTGTTATAATGTTATTTGTGTGAATTATGATGTGTCTGGATGTTCGTGTGTACAATATAAATATAATATAAATTTATATAATTTAATAATTAAGAAATAGAGATGATTTGTTACATGTGTGTGTATTGTTATTGTGGGGGGTAAAAACTGAGAGCCACTTAACGGGCCTGGAGTACCGGGTTAAGAAGTATCATATTTCCGAAGAGATATAGTTGGGTAGGAACGGCCCATTTGAAGGTAAGAAGCCCAGAAGTAGAGGGGGAGTACTGTCCGAAGAGACCACCACGTGTCCGAAGACATCTCACTTCTCGGCCACAAATAGTCTTGATCAAACAAACGTGAGGAAGGTCCACACAATCTTCCCAGCGATCCCAATGATAATGATAAATTCTGGGTAGGTCTGGGGATGATCAGAACAATAAGATACCTAAAGGAAAAGCTGCCACCACCGTATTTAATGCACTGCAACAGCTTTTCTGGCCGCATTTATGTGGAGAAGACCCCTGAACAGTGCAACCTCAGCTACCGCCACTCACCAAGAACTAAAGTAGACACCTGACGTGACGTGCACTTGAGTGGATATACATTATTCTCATTCAAAAAAAAAAATTATATATATATATATATATAAAATATATTTTTTTTTGTTAGTTTAATACTATAATTTTTTTCTTAAAAGTATTTTTGCACACCTGACTTAAATTTTGCACACCTTTATTATAAGTATTTCCAACTTTAAGAATAAAGAGCAAGTGTTTGTGAATTGAAAGTGTCACTATTTTTTATAAATTTATATTATGTGTGTGAATGTGTCTAATATTTATTGTGTGCATTACTTTTTGTTATTATGTTATTTGTGTGAATTATGATGTGTTTGGATGTTCGTGTGTACAATATAAATATAATATAAATTTATATAATTTAATAATTAAGAAATAGAGATGGTTTGTTACATGTGTGTGTATTGTTATTATGTAATAATAACTTTTTGTTATAAAGTTAGTAAAATTTGAGAAAAAAATCATAAAGTTAGTGATTGTCCAAGCATTTGACTAGTTAAGTAGACACTAGTGTATAATTTTATGTATGAATGAATGTGGTTGTATGTGTTAATAATTAATACAAAACCAATGAGTTTAGTTTAGTCATTTAGTTTAAAATATTTTTATAAAAACAATAACAAATAGATAATAAAAACTACATAAAAATAAAAATGTTAGATAAACCTAACAAAATAAAATGATTGTAGGCTCATACCTACCCACAATGGCAATAAGTACTCATAATTCAAAATTTGAATACTTATAGAAGGATATTGTAAAACTTTATGTATTAATTTTTTTTTTTTTTTGGTTGGTAACTCGATATATTCAAGTTCTTTTTTTATTAAATTTTTTTAATGAACTTCCTAAACAAAATTCTTGGAGCCGCCAATACGAATTAATATTAATCTCAATTGATAAATCTTAGCAGGTAGAGTTTGTTTTGTTGTCGAGTAAAAAACCTGAGTTCAACTACATCAAAAAGAAACTCATCAGTGTCATGAATATCGGATGATAAAGAATGACCATCATGAAAAGAGTTTATCTAAGTTCATTCCCTACGGTTGTAAGAGGGAAAAAAAAAAATCCTAAACAAGGCATTTGGTAGGACACTAACATGTAGGAAATAACACAATACTTATTAATAGGTAGTGCATTTACCTTCACATGGCCTATTTAATGAAACTTGACAAGATATGGAATTGGAAACTTAAAATGAAGGCATTTTCTCATGGCAGTATTAGGATGATTTTTGAACTCCATGAATTAATTTTATTAATTTATTAGTTTTTTAGAGACAAACAGACATGCAATGAAGCGGAAATTTGATTATACTTAAAAAGTTTTACTCTTATCATTGACTTTGCAAAACTTCTGTTCATACTTTATATTATAATATAGCCAATTAAGTATACGAACTCTTGTTTCAATAGTGCATTATGATCTTGTTCAAGTGTCAAATTGTCTGGGAAATATGGATGGTCCAAATTTGCAAGAATTTGTGTGATTCCATTTTTTTTTTTAATAACAAATCTCTGTAAAATTTGTTAAGATTGTTTCAATAGTGCATTATGATCTTGTTCAAGTGTCAAACTTTTTGCTATAGACTTATATATCCAAAAATAAAGTAATACTGATAATAATAAAAATCTGCTATTGACTATTTCTCCGGCTTTTCTAGACTGCCCCTTTTTTGGTGTGGTCAGGATTTGGCCAACTAGTCCTAGGCAAGCATGGGGACCCTTTGTCTGAATTCATTTTCTTATATTAATGCGATTGATTTCCTTCCCAATTGTCCCTTGTTTTTGTCAAGCAAAGATGGGTAAGGAGATGGCTAGTTGTGGAAACCCTATTTGACGGTGACTCTAATAATTCATACTCGCTAAGAGATCAATGATTAAAAGGCCTATACAATACGAGGGACAGTCGTCTCTCTCTTGAGTGGGTTCATCCATAATTTGCTCTTGCTAGAAATTCTGAAATTGTCTCAAATTCTTAACTTGACTTGGTTGGGGTTTTTTTTATAGTTCCGCAACAGATATCTCAACCTAACTAGCTAGTTTCAATAGTGTTAATTAGTTGGCATCTTAAAGTGAATCAACATTACACACTTCAAATTAAAGTTCAAACATAGTACATAGACCCCATAATCAAATTATGTGGGAATAAGAATTTGCCACCGAAACTACTCATCCTAGGTGGTCCTAATTGCCTCTATTCAAGAAAATTTTGGTGGTCAATATCCAATATGCTAAGTTAACAAACCTAAGGACCTCATTGAGTTTATCTAATATATCAGTATGAAAGCAACATATAAAGTAAGGTCGGTCCCAAATAAATACGCAACCCACAAAATTGGTAAAGTTGTTGAAGTCATTTTGTAGTTCTGTACTTCTCTTGTTTCACTTCATTGCCTCATTGCATGGATTAGAACCCATTAATAGCCAAATGCACCCAAAGTGTTACTTTAAATGATCCGATAATTGATATTAAAAAAGGGAAAAAAGATAGAATAGTTGTAATTGGTTGGAAAGATATATATATATATATATTATATATATATGATGGCTTTTTGATGTAAATCAAACTTCTTTACAAAATTGAGTTTAGGCAATAGTTTAACTTGTATGTATTACTTTAAAGTAGTCCAGTTTTGAAAAAGCAAAGATGGATGCTCTTGTTCAAGGAACCTTTTATGGCCATCAAATTGGCGGCATTTGAGCTATGATGACATAATATGATGTAAGCTTTAGGTACTTTTTATTTTTTCAATATAAGACTAAATAATTTCAGAATTTCTTTATCACAATTGCAATTGTTTCATAATACAAGTGTTAAAAATAAAAAAATTATGAGTTCATGTACGAGCAGTACGCAACAACTTACAATTTACTACGTTAAAATTGTGACAAAAAATTGTGAAATTGTTTGTTTAAATTCTTTTTGTTTTTGCTTGCAAAAAGAATTCAGCACGCTTTAAATTTGCATAATATTTTTACCCTTCCACTACAAGATGTGACAAAACACGTGTCCTCCACTTACTAGATTATGCCAAATACATCCACATCCAAACCTTTTTTTTATTGATGAAATATTTGTGTACCTCTCTATTTTGCCATTTTCTATAACCCAACAGGTATACTTTTTGAAAATTGGAATACATAAAATTAGGGTTTAACATTAACACTAATTTCACATATTAAGGGTATGTTTGGTACGCTGAATGAGAATTACGACAAGAATTGTAATCTTTATTACTAGGAATAAAATGTATTGTAATGTAATAACTAAACATATTCATTAGTTTGGTTGTGAGTTATAAAATTAGAATAAAACTTAATATTTATTTTTGGAAATTTCTTACTCATACAATTATATTTCCTTAAAAATTGTTATTTTAAATTTAAGAGAGATGTGTGTTATTTTTTTATGATTTTTTATTTTTATAATTGTTAGATATATATGGAAAGTTTATTTACTTGGAAAGTTTTGAAATTATTGCACTTACTAAGGAATAGCTAATACAACCTTTTAAAGAGGAATAGTTATTCCTCATTTTGAAGAATAGCTATTCATAAAGAATGATTATTCCTTGTTATAAAAATATAACCAAACTAAAGAATAGCTAAACCATAGGAATAACTATTACATTACAACGCCTATTACATGCCCTAATTCTTGCCAAAAAAAGCATATAGGATGTACACATGAATATATATATATATATATATTGCATTATCTACACATGAATATATTAAATTAATTACATTATCGACACATAAATATTTTTTTTTATTAGTGTAATAAATTTTCTTGCATATTTTATTAATAGCAATTTTTTCAAAACATCTTTAAAATGAGGTTAAGATAAGAATGAGTCAAATATTTTACAAGCCCTAATGATGAGATAGAGTTTTGAGGGCCCTCTTGCTAAGGTTTTAGAGCAATGTTAGGTACGTAACATATTTTTCAATATTATTTATAATTTGTAAAGATTGTAAATGTGATTAGAGTAACATAATTTTATATGAGTTTATTATTGATACTATTTTATTATATATCAAACTGAGGAAAAAGCTAGAAAAGAGGCTGCTGTGGAAAATTTTGTGCTCAAGATCAAGATTCAAGATGTAATCAAATCTATTTATAATTAAATATTCATATCTACCAAACTACCATCTGCCTTAGCTTGATCATTGTGGGCCCAATTGGAAGATGTTGAAGCTTCATGCCCAATCAGTTTTGTGTGGATTTTATGGAGCATTTTTTTTTTTTTTGATTGGAGCATTTAAGATTAAAGGGCGCAGATACCAACACAGTATCACAAAATTACAAGATATTTTTTCTTTATAAGAATGAGAAGGGGATTTTCATAACCCACTTGCATAGCTTTTTTGAGAAAGCACTTGCATAGCTTGATTGCAAAATTTATTATTCCTTCATTTAAATACCTGTACACAACCAAATAACTAATTGGGTTCCACCAATGTTTAATGTATATATACGCATTAATTGTCCACTAAATTACTCATTCCACAGCACATAGGGATTAGAATATTAAGATTTTCCTAAAATTATAGATTATTGTATGTCTAGGATTCTAGATAAATGCATAGATTGACTATAGGGCTTTGGGAAACAATGATAGGAATAGGTACTTTGTAGTTTATATTTATTTATTTTTAATTTTGTGTTTATAATAACTGAGGATAGGATATTTAAACCTAAATTTTTCGTATAAAAATAAATTGAGAACTGCTATTGGATTTGAATCACAAAGCATTTGGTTATTTTCTTATATATATATATATATATATATTTCATAATGTCCAAATTACTTAATCTTTAGATAAATGCATGAAGTTGATCATGGGGCTGTGGTAAACAATTATAAGAGTATTGTACTATGTAATTTACTTTAGAAAAGAGTTTATTTGTTTATTTATATTTATTTAACCCCTTTAATTGGAATGAAGAATCTTGGAATCAAAATTATTCATTTGTCATCATATTCGAATTCCTTTATAGTCCGTTTGGATTGAGGGGGAAGGAGAGGGAGTAGAGTAGACTTAGTATAAAATTAACTTATTTTTAGCTTATTTTATTTTACTCCCCTCCACTCCCCCTCCTTCCCTTCTCTATCCAAACAGGCCATTAGTATTTCATCATCCTAGATAAACGTATTAGATTGGGCCTTGAGTTTTGAAAAGCAATGATAATAGTAATTTAACCTAGAGCCGTCAAGCACTACTCATCTCTTCATCACCTAACATTAACATTAGAATCTCGATTGATTTTTACATATATATATATATATATATTTTAGGATAGAATGAGATTTGAACCTATGACGTTCTTAGAAATATGATAGATTATTGCAGTAAGACTAAGATATGACATACAACGTGTTATATTGTTAAGTGCATTTTAATTTTTATCTCACAATTCAACTTTTTGAGGCCATCGAAATTTCAAGATTCAATTTACTATCATCCAAAGATTTTTATTTTTTATTTTTTGAGAAACCAGACCACACACAGTCAGAGGTATCCAAAGATAAATCATCTGACTAACACATAAACACATAAATTGATCGTATGATCTTTTTATTATTCCTTAAATAAATATCCTAATATTACAAATAAAGATTAATTTTTCTTTTTATCTTCACTTTTATTACATGCATCCAGTCCTTTTTAATATCCATAAACTGATATTGTTTCCTAATCCTATCCAAGTTTGGAATGCATAGGGATAAGGTTTTCCATGTAATTTACGTAAGAGAGATAAAGGAGATAATTGTCCTTTAAAATAGTCACACAGCCCACTTTCTCCTTGGCTTCCCTGCACCGCGTCTTTTACTCGGAAAATCCCAAACTCGTTTTGACTCTCAGCAGGCATAATTGGTCATAACTCATATATAGAGACTTTGCCTTTTTCCTATAAATATCGAAAGCAAAAGCTCAAAAAAGAAAATAAACACAAGGCAAACTAAAAACAAAGCGAGATTCACAAGCTCAAATTTTGAAAAACGTGTGCGTGGACGGTGAGATCCATAAACACTCCCTTTTTGCTTTTCTCATCATTGATATAATTCACACACTTTTCTTCCACTATTTTTATATAAAGGCAAGAGATTCCCTTTGCTGTTCATAGCCAACAACAACACAAACAAACTTTCTCTCACCGTTGCAACAGTAAAAGCTGAAAGGCAAAGCAGACTGTAGAAAAGAGAGCTTTTTTATTTTTGAGAGAGAGAGAGATAGAGAGAGTCACATAAAGACTACTTTGTTTTTGTAGTGAAGAAATCAAGATGGCAATGGGAAAAGAAATCATGGGTTGTTCTATAATTGAGAGGTCTTCATTTGTTTCATCAACGAAAGTGTTTTTGAATCATGGCAACAACAACAGCAACATGTTCTTGGTTAAACCTTTGCAGAAAAGGAGGGTATTGGTGCCTTTGAGGAAGGTTGTGAAGCAGCCTGTGGTGGCTGCTGTGAGTGAAGATTTGGTCAAAGCTGTGTCTATTGTGTCTGTGCCTGCAGAGAAAGCAGAGAAGTTCAAGGTGAGAGCTGTGGTCACAGTGAAGAATAAGAACAAGGAGGAGTTTAAAGATAAAATTGTGAAGCATTTGGATGCTTTCACTGACAAGATTGGAAGGAATATTGTTCTGCAACTTGTCAGCACAGAAGTTGATCCAAGTAAGCCTATTTCAGTATTTCTTCTTCTGGTAGTGTCAGACAATATATTTATAAGTAGTTTTGCCACCCAAAAAAAAAAAAAACCATTAAATTTTTTCCACTTACAATTCATTCTTCAATTTCAGTCTTTTATCTCTAATTTTGGAATAAAGGATCTAATTCTCTAATGGGGTTTCAATATTTTTCCTCTTTTGGTTCCTTAAAGTTGAGATCAATCTGACAATCATATTAGTTTAACCTTTCTTCTTTCTTTGGTTGATGTCATTGTGTGCGTCTTACTGAATCGGTTTATATTTTTATGTGATATAGAAACTAAGGCTCCAAAGAGAAGCAATGAGGCTGTGTTAAAAGACTGGTCAAAGAAATCAAATGTCAAAGCTGAAAGGGTCAATTACATAGCTGAGTTTATGGTGAACTCTAATTTTGGTGTGCCTGGAGCAATCACAGTGAGCAACAAGCATCAGATGGAGTTTTTTTTGGAGACTATAACCATTGAAGGATTTGCATGTGGTCCAGTCCACTTCCCCTGCAATTCATGGGTGCAATCCAGCAAAGATCATTCAGGAAAGAGGATATTCTTCATAAATAAGGTAAAAAAAAAGTATCTTTTTTTCTTTGATTGATTCTTTAAATCTCTGACAATGCAAGTCAACTGGTTAAAACAAAGAATGTCAAAACCATATTAACTTTAATCTTTGCTTGGAATAAAATGTTGAATATTTTTCACTAATTTTCTTTGGTCCAGGAAGTTGAATAAAGAATATTCTATGCTTTATAGCTGGCTGTTGTTGAAATTCACTTACCATTAAAATACATTTTTACCTGCTCCTCCTCCAAAAAAAGAAACTAATTTCAAAAGATTATTGCATGGTAGAGTTGATTGGGCCCTTATCTTATTATTATTTTTTTGTTTTTATTTTTTAATTTTTTTAAATGAAAGGTCTAAATTGGGATTCTGTAATTTTTGTTTTGGTGGATTAAATCAAAAATATTCAGTCTGTTTGGTAATTGATGGGCCACTCCTGGAATGGGCCATGGGTCCAAAATTTGAGTCTAACTACCAAGAGAGCATTAGATTTATTTTTTTTGGGGCATAAAAAGCCCATCATAATTCAAATGACATAAGTGATATAAGTGGAACCTGCGTGACAACAACAAATATGAACTCACCATCCCTTTTTCCCTCTCTGATTTTTTTTACTTAGTATGATTTTTTTGTTTTTTTTTTAAGTTCAAGATTAACACTCTTTTGTGATTATATTATTTGAACAGCCATATCTACCAAATGAAACGCCTGGTGGGCTTAGATCGTTAAGAGAGAAAGAACTTAAAGAAATAAGGGGAGATGGCACAGGAGTCAGAAAATTGTCTGACAGAATATATGACTTTGATGTGTACAATGATTTGGGCAATCCAGATAAGGGGATTGATCTTGCTAGGCCAAAACTTGGAGGTGAAAAAATTCCATTTCCGAGACGGTGTCGCACTGGCCGCCTTCCTACTGATACTAGTAAGTGTTCTATCGTCATTTTCTTAGTTGAGCAATGTTAGAGACACAACAAATTTCACTTTTTTCACAAGATGGGAAGTTGTGATTGGTTTTATCATATTGACAATATAATAGAACTGTATTGATTAGGCTTGATACTAAGGTTTTTTTATTTTTTTATTATTATTATTATTTTGTAATGGTCTAAAATACCTTTATGTTGAATGTGCCACAGATTTGCATGCAGAGAGTAGGGTTGAGAAGCCATTGCCAATGTACGTGCCTAGAGATGAACAATTTGAGGAGTCAAAGCAGGACACATTTTCTGCTGGGAGGCTTAAAGGAGTGCTCCACAACTTAATCCCATCCTTGAAGGCCAGCATTTCAGCTAATAACCATGAGTTCAAAGGATTTTCAGACATCGAAAACCTCTATAGTGAAGGTGTCCTCCTTAAATTAGGGTTGCAAAATGAACTCCTAAAGAAGCTTCCATTGCCAAAGGTTGTCAGCAATATCCACGAATACAATCGGGGAATTATTAAATATGACACCCCTAAAATACTTTCAAGTGAGTATATTATCAATAACTTTCTATGTTTCATATTAATTTGAAACTTTTTGGATACCCAAAAATATTGGAGTTTTTATTCAATGATATTATTTTATACCTCCCATACCATGTCATTTTTCCTTCAATGACTTGTCACTTGGAAGCCAGACTATTGGATTATGAAATGAAATATTCTGGCTCCTTTAGCTCTAGCTATTGTATATTTAAATGCAACGAGCCTACTTTGTCTTTATTAGTTGTCCTTGGCACCAACAAGAAGAATCTTTTTCACTTGTAAAGTGCATTATCATTATAGACATGTCACAGGTTGGAAACAATAGCCATAATGAGTTAATCAAAAGCCATTATTATTAGGTATAGAAAATTAATTACAAACTAATTCATACATTTATTTATTATGTTGTAGAAGTGACATCAATCACATTCGTTGTTATGTTAGTTGGTAAACCTTTATATTAAAACAGGTAATAACTTTACATTTAATTCCCTTGTGCAGAGGACAGGTTTGCATGGTTGCGAGATGATGAATTTGCCCGTCAAGCAATTGCAGGAATAAATCCAGTTAGTATTGAGAGGCTTACGGTGTTCCCTCCAGTGAGCAAGCTTGATCCTGAAATCTATGGTCCCCAGGAGTCTGCACTCAAAGAAGAACACATTTTGGGCTATCTCGATGGCATGACTGTACAACAGGTAATTTACTCGTTTTTAATCATGGTATTTATGTATGCAAGGTCCTAAATCTACATGACTTAATCAGTTTCTATTCTTAAAATGCTGATATATTTCTTTCTTTCTTTCTTTCTTTCTTTCTTTGATAGGCATTGGAGGAAAATAAGCTGTTTATCTTGGATCACCATGATGCTTACCTTCCATTTCTCGATCGGATTAATGCCCTTGATGGCAGAAAAGCTTATGCAACTCGTACCATATTTTTCTTGACCTATCTTGGGACTCTTAAGCCTGTGGCTATAGAACTTTCCCTTCCACCATCAGGACCGAGTTCTCGGTCCAAACGCATAGTCACACCAGCTGTTGATGCTACTACCAATTGGATGTGGCAGCTTGCCAAGGCTCATGTGTGCTCCAATGATGCAGGGGTGCACCAACTTGTTAACCATTGGTAAGCTTGACTTTGTGATTATGATTATACTATAAATCAATTTGTGTAATAATATTTTAGAATCATTATATTTGTTTTTGGGTGACTAAAATTAATGCAATGGTGTGCTAATTATATATAGGTTGCGTACACATGCGAGCTTGGAACCATTTATAATAGCTGCACATAGGCAAATGAGTGCAATGCACCCTATATTCAAGCTTTTAGACCCTCACATGAGATACACGTTGGAGATCAATGCCTTGGCCCGCCAAAGTCTAATCAATGCTGACGGTGTTATTGAGTCTTGCTTCACTCCTGGTCGCTATGCCATGGAGATTAGTGCTGCTGCATATAAAAGCTCTTGGAGATTTGACATGGAAAGCCTTCCTGCTGATCTCATTCGCAGGTATAGTTGAGTTACTGAGTTAATGTGATCGTTTGGAGAAAATTCAAATACAGTTCCTTATATGTTAAACTTTAGGCTCCCCAATTAAATGTTTGCTTCATTTGATGTGTATGAATCTAATGGGAAACTCTTGCATTGATTATATAGGGGTATGGCAGTACCTGACCCAACACAACCTCATGGTCTAAAGCTCTTAATTGAAGACTACCCATATGCCACTGATGGGCTCCAAATCTGGGCTGCAATTGAGAACTGGGTCCGGACCTATGTGAACCGCTACTACCCAAATTCAAGTCAAATTTGCAATGACAGAGAGCTACAAGCTTGGTACTATGAGTCCGTTAATGTGGGTCACAGTGATCTAAGCCAGGAAAGCTGGTGGCCCACATTGGATAATGTTGATAATCTAGTCTCAGTCCTCACAACCCTTATTTGGCTAGCTTCAGCACAACATGCTGCACTTAATTTTGGTCAGTACCCATATGGTGGATATGTACCAAACCGTCCACCCCTAATGAGAAGATTGATACCTGATGAAAATGACCCTGAGTATGCTATTTTCTTAGCTGACCCACAAAAGTATTTCCTCTCAGCATTGCCTGGTGTATTACAATCTACTAAGTTCATGGCTGTGGTTGATACACTTTCAACACACTCCCCTGATGAGGAGTACCTAGGGGAGAGAACACAACCATCAATTTGGACTGGTGACACTGAAATTGTCGATGCATTTTACGAGTTCTCCGCGGAGATTAGACGGATAGAGAAGGAGATTGATAGGAAGAACCTCGATACAAGCTTGAGGAATCGATGTGGGGCTGGTGTGTTACCATATGAGCTACTTGCACCTAGCTCAGGACCTGGTGTAACATGTAGAGGGGTACCAAATAGTGTGTCAATATGAAGGAAATTTAGACTCACTTTAGTTGGTCACATTTTTCAACATAGGTATATAATAGTGTATTAGATTTTAGAGTTGCACGACTTTGTCTAAATACAAGTCTTTGCACATACCATCTCATGTGCACTTTGTAGTCACCGATAACTTAAATGCTATAAAGCTCATTGGTTAAATAAATAAAGTTCATTTTATTTTAAGGATTGGAAAGTTTGTTGTGTTTTTATTCTTTTGGCCCATTATTAGACTTGAGTATTTGAATGTAGCTTTTGCAAGGGTAAGGTCCACACTAAGAATTGCACTCACCATCTGGGGCTTGGTCCATAAGTTCATTGGTAGTTTGATGGTCCTTGGATAGCAATTCAACAAGGATAGGCCTATGGGCCAAAGTAGACTCAATTTTCAAATTTTCTAAGAAAAAGCCCTGATGAATGAGCATTATTGCATTCAAATAGTAATTCCATTATCCAAAAGTACCAAAATATTATTATTATTTGAAAGATCTTTTTTCCATTCTCTCCTTTAAACTAAGAATAGCCATAGCACCTCTTCCATAGCTAGCTACGTATGGAACAAAATTCCTATTCAAATACACAACTTCAGTAAAAGGTTGAACAAAAACATATAATAAATCAAGAATTTAACTTTCATATTCTTTTTGAGTTTGACCTAATCAAAATTTTTTTGTTAAAATATGTGAACCCTTCACTTATATTATTTTCTTTTGTACATTTTTGGGGGGGGGGGGTGTTCAAGACTAATGCGATTTGTAAATAGTCACGACACTCAAAAGTTAATAGCTGGCGGAAAAACATAAGATATTAGATATGTTCCATGGTTTTTCCTCGAATTCTAGTAGTTGGTGATCAAATATAAGATATTGAAAATATTCCATGGTTTTCCTCGATTTCTATGATCCTGACGAACAAAGTTTGCTTGCATTTAGGCAAATTTGTTTCATCTACTTTATGTAAGAGAAGTTTTCTTTGTTAGGGATATATTAACCCATTAGTATAGATCCAAATCTAATACTACTTTGTGTGTAAGCTAAGTTTCTTACTTATACTAGAAGTCTATTAGTTTAGGGTTTAGTCTATTATATATACTTATGTTATGGTTTATTGTAACATAGGATTTGTACTACACTCTAATATATTAAAAATATAACCCTTTAGGGTTTCCTTTGTGGACGTAGGTCATTAGACTCAACCACATAACCATCGTATTCTTGTGTTCCTATTTTATGCTTTCATCTTTTGCATCTATACAAGCATATTCAACATGGAATATATCATAGTTAATATTTAACATCTTTTATTAAAAACTAATGTTGGTGGCATGTCCAAGTCACGTGCTTAGTTTATTGGAAAGCCCCCTTTTTTCCATTTTTCTTTTTTTTTTTTTTTTTTTTTCTTGAGAAAAAGTTCAATGCGTATTATTAAGGTAGGTCAGTGAAATTAGAGGTACTTATTCCATCTAGACAGACATATGAGGGGGGATATATGCTTTTCTCACTAGGGAATGAGCTAGCTTATTACAGTGTCTGCAAACAATAGATAATTTAAAAAGTTGAGAAGTTTGAAATAAGGAAATGTATATCTATTGTAAGATGACCATAATGTGCTAGGCTGTTGCTACCATTCTTCAGTGCTTTGAAAAGAATCTTGGAGTCTCCCTCTAGGACAATGCGATCAAAACCAAGTTCCAAAACTAGTTCCAATGCTCTCGTTGCTGCCAAGACTTCCCTCTTAATAATTGTGGATGGCATGGGGATTTGCTGCGGTAAAGAAACCATGACAAGGCCTTCATCATTTTGGATGATCACTCCAAGTCCAGCGGTGTTGTCTTTAACGAAGGTTGCCTCGTCAAAATTTATTTTGACCCAATGGTGATCAGGTGCACATAAGCAAAAGCAATTCTTTTGTTGTGCTAAAATATGTCATTGACACCCTATTGGAAATTGAGATGTGTTCATGGTAAAATGATTGGTTGAGAGAGAGAGAGAGAGATGAGTTGTGGGAAATTGATTGTAACTAAAAATTACAAACGATCAGGTTAATGTGTGCCCTTAGGGTACACATAAGGGCACACATTAACGATTCATTTTGAAAAAGTTTTTATGGAGAATTGAAAAAATTGTTAAAATAGTTAATTACTTTTTCGTTTTTCCATAAAAAAGTTTTCTAAAATGATTTACTAATATATGCCCCAAGGGCACACGTTAGTAAATCCCAATTACAAATAACGCGAATCGGCACCACGGATGGAATAGATTGGTGTTAGCTAACACATGACATAGATAATTGACATGGTGTTGATTGAAGTTGTGGTTGATATAGTGTTGTCCTGTCAATGCCTTTAGATTAAGGTTCACGTGGCACTCTAGTAGGGTGGCATGTGGCAGACAATGATGGGTTGGCATGTGAAAGCGTGTGTGGAACATAGAGAGGCAGTACCAGCAATTGAATAGATCTGATAGCATGTGGGTGTGTAGATGATGAATCGCAGAACCTATAAGTGTCATGTGAGAGCGCGTGGGTGCTCAGAATCTACTAGTTTTGAGTCTACAGATCGATCTTAAGGGACAAACTAACCTATGCGATTAGTTGTGGAGAAAACGAGATCAGTGATGATGAGAAAGCGTAAGAGTTTTGCTACAAATGTTGGTGGCATGGCAGAGAGAGGCAGAGTTATTGGTAAAGGAGAGATTGTAGAATATCATGTTGAGAGAGAATAAATATCAGTGTATAACAGTGTATTATATTGCCCTTATAGTTGACTAATTACATAGGCAAAAATGATAGTAGACTTTATTATTTATACAGAATCATGTTGTACAATGGAGAATAGAAAAGAATGACATTCTTCTAATCAAACAATGACCTTTTCTTTTTCTTTTGCGATACCCGGCAAGGTTAAAGTAGCACGATTACATTGTAAATAAATGCTAATAAAAGAAAGAGAGAAAAAAAATATCACTAATAAGTTTAATGTCTTCAAAGATCCAAGCAACCTCAAGAGAGCAGATTCTATCATTATTTAAAAAATCAATGACTTCAGAAAATTACTTTCCATAGTGACTTTAGGAAAACAAGTGTTTTGACAAAATTACAAGGTTATCCTCATCATTGAAGCTGCAGTGCAAAGTGGGTTCAAATTCTTCTTCACTTGTGTATTGAATTTGATAGATGATGCACATAGCAAACTAGTAAAGCGCCAAACGACAACCTCTTGATTTACCAAAGCATTAATATCATATGGGGAAGAGTCTTTAATCCGGCAAATTCTTCTTGTACCATCTTTGGGACCCCAAGCCCTTGGTAGTTAAGACTTAAAATCTTCATGGAGGAGGAGGAGGGGGTGGAAGAGTACCCCCAACAAAAGATTGAGATACACTCAGACTATCAGTACTAAGAATATGTTTCTTATGAACGTGAGACTCTAAAGAAAAATACTCTTAAGACGTACGTTTAGCCGAGTGTTGAAGACCAGATAAGTCATCAGGTGAAACATGATTACTGGAGCTCCGTAAGATGCGTTTCCATGATCGAAGAGATAATTTTTTTTTTTTTTTTTTTTTTTTTTCTGACCTAGCAAATCCTCATGAGAATTATCTCTGCTAGTAAAGGCCATTGAGGTAACAGTGTCGGAATTGCATGAAATTTTGGCAGATTGAAGGGAAACGACATTCTAATCCAGACTCAAAAATAGTGTTTTTGCTATTTATAGTAATATTTATTTTTCCTATTTATAGTAATAATTGTTTTTCCTTAATAACTTTTAGTTTAAAAATCAGAGTAAGATCCTGTCTGTTTTGAGATGTCCCTTAGAGATAGTACTTTTAATTTTTGTAATTATCTCAATTTTGCTATTTTTGGCAAAAATCACTATTTTGCCACCAAATTACATGATTAGTGCGAATTAGGGTTTCTGGGCATTGCCCTAGCCACCTTAAGGTTTCTTTTACTATTTAAACATATTATAGCCTCCAAGGCAATTCTTTTTTTTTTTGGGGAAATTTATAAAAATATGGATTTTATCTATTTCTCTCTAGTTGATTCTAGGACCTTATCACATTGTGAATTGAAGGGACCCCTTCATGGATTCAAGGTTTTCATTCAGAAGCTAATGTGTTTAGATTTTTTATTTTTATTTTTCCTATTTAGGAAGCAACATGTTATTTTCTTGTAGCTTCCGTGACATCATCCCCTCATTAGAGGTTTTGTGATGTCAATATTGACTCGAATCAGAAGAAAAGGACCCCAAGCAAGGCCAATCTTCGGAGAATCAACCAAAAGTGGAATACCAATCTTCTTCGCAATACGAGTGCCAACAGCCTTATTCATAGTTTAATAGGGATGTTGAAAACCCAAATCTAGAAAAGGGGAATATTGGAAAGAAACATTACCTAGGCTAAGGTCCTCATGGAAACGTTTCAAAAGAATTAGCTTACTATCAAAGGACCAAGGGCTTTTGTCAAGAACCTCCTTCATGTCTTCCTCTCTTACAAAGATATCTAGAAAAAGATTATTTCCCACTTCTTTAATGGTAACTCCATGCAGACCACGACAAAGTTTTTTGGATGGTAGATTTAAACGCTTCCTTGTTAAAATCCTAGTAGATTGGAGTTTGAACAAGATACTAATTATAAACTGAGCATGATCTTTAGAAAGAGCCACCTCTTGAGAACTCACTGCCAAAACCCATTTTTCTTCTTCCGAAAGATGGAACTTCCTCCACAGCTCCTTCATAGCCGCATCCATAATACAGAACCTTTGTAGGTCTAATAAAATAAAATAAGAGATATGTGAGAAAGAAAGAAAGAAATCCCCTACCATGATCAGCAGAGCTAAACCAGAGAGGTTTAAATCTTACGTGAAGAACGTAAGTTAGTTTCTTTTACTTTCCAAGACTACAGAGAATTAGATAGAAAAGTTTTTTATATATATATATATATATATTAAGTTTATATATATATATATTAGTGTTTTGAAGCTAGCAGTTTTAGAGGTAAATATCCTTGATTAGGCTAAAATCAAAGACACAATAATGGTCTTTGAGTTCAGCTTAGTAAGAGATGAATAAATTTATATGGAAAATATATATTATACACTAACAAAACTAATAGGGGTTGTAATTACACTCTTACCTCTAAATCTATGTATAAGATGAAGATTTGTGTGGCTTCTTGCTTGGTGGTTTTGACATATAAGGTTGATTTCCTTCTTCTTCATTCTAATTTTAGTGACAACTCAATTTGTTTTGGTAGAGAAATTATGATATTCATTTATTTAAAAATCTAGATTATAGACTATTGATTTTACTTTTAGCATCCACTTGGGACAAATTCTTTAAAAGTGATTTTGTTATGAATAAATTATTGGTCTTTTAAAAAAAAAAATCCATCTCCATTCTAAATTACATAGAAAAAATTAGTTTTGAATTAAAGGAAGATGTGATACGATGATCATAATATTGTTTGTAATAAATATTTTCTAATAGTGACTTATACGTGCCATGCACGAGCTTTAAAACTAGTAATCTATATATATAAAAAAAAGGTGAGTTTTTGGCTCACTTAATAAATACTTCATTTGGGAGCAGGTAAAACGGTGAACTTTTGGTCAATAAGACAGAAGTTTAGCNCATCTCCAAATCCACCTTTGAATATCCGTCATTAAAATTTTTGTTATCCATTGCCTTATCCTTCCCACCTACTAGTTGTTGATTAGTATTTAGAAATTGGCACTTATCTGACTTATCAACTGCTGGAAGAGTCATATTTAAAATACACTCCTTAAAAATAGGACTAGGCTTACCAAGTTGTCGCCCAGAGTCATTGCAATCCACTAAACTACTAGCTGACAGATTTTCTTGAGATTTTGAAACTTGAACTAACGTAAGAATATGGTTTTTTGAAGATGTGGATTCAGATGCAACTCTATCACATTCAAAATTTGAAATTTCAAAAAGATTAGGAAAATTTAAAATTTTATGCTCTGAATGTCTTGACTCATCCAGCTGTTGTCTGCATATCTTCACAATAGATTCACTGGCCATCAGAATATGAAGCTGCTATTGATGGAGTTTAGAAGGTCCATCAGGATTCTCTTCCCCTTCAGAGGCCGAACTGACCTCTTCTTCATCATCACTAGGCCTTGGTTGGCTGGGGCTTCCTTTTTTCTGATTGATTTTTGGAGCTATAGTGCGCAGCCATGGACCAAATTGAAACTCATCCTCATTCGTGTGGGGGCATCTTTTATTTATCTGCTGACATTCCTGATCTTGATGACCTAGTATACTACACCAATAGCAAAATGTTGGTAACCTGCCATACTTAAAAAAGACCCAACCTTCCTCCATATCTTCAATATGAATTGTTTTTTCTCTTAATGTATAACACACAACACATGCCTTCTTGAAACGGCAAGAGTGCCAGAAGTCATAATGTAAGATCAAGGGGGTGCTAGTAAAGGCCATTGAGGTAACAGTGTCGGAATTGCATGAAATTTTGGCAGATTGAAGGGAAACGACATTCTAATCCAGACTCAAAAATAGTGTTTTTGCTATTTATAGTAATATTTATTTTTCCTATTTATAGTAATAATTGTTTTTCCTTAATAACTTTTAGTTTAAAAATCAGAGTAAGATCCTGTCTGTTTTGAGATGTCCCTTAGAGATAGTACTTTTAATTTTTGTAATTATCTCAATTTTGCTATTTTTGGCAAAAATCACTATTTTGCCACCAAATTATTTTGGTCAATAAGACAGAAGTTTAGCCAAAAAAAAAAAAAAAAAAAGAAGACCGAATGCTCAGCATCAGCAAAACATGTTGTTCGACAAAGACCCCCTGTCTTTGTGTGGGAGAACATTCAGAGAACATTTACTATTTTTATATAGGTGAAGATAAAAGAAGAAGAAGGAAGAAGAAGATTTAAGATGTTGAATAATTGAATATTCAACATGGCATACCTCAAAGGTCAATTTGTAACATTTTGAGTCTTTGTATATTATTTACACGTTTTTGTTTTTAAATTGACTGAGAGATTAATGTCTTACTCTTACCTAATCAAAAGGGCCAATTTCTTTATTCTAACAAATGAGAGGAAGTCAAGGCATGTCTGGTGTTGTATGCCAACCATGCATCTTCCTCTCATGACAACTTTTCACATTTGAGTTTTGTAAGAAAGACTTTGAAAAGTATAAAATTTTGACCGAAGAGCTATACTAGAATACTGCAAATTTTATTACATAAACCTTACAAATCAATATCATTTTCTTAAGTAAATCTCAATGGTAAAGTCTTTTATTATCAAATAATGAACTTTGTTTACACTAAAATTTCCAAAAAAAAAAAAAAAAAAATTGTTAGTGTTTTGACCAGATAATAAAGAGAGTAATTATCAATCATAGAGTCTATTAGGTTCATCCCCTAGTTTCTTAAAAAAAATTAAAAATTAAAAAAAAAAAAAAGTTATGAAGTTGCATGGAAACTCAAAATGAAAAGACATATTTCTCACGGCAGTATTAGAATGGTTTTTGAATTCCATTAAGCTGTATTCTCAGGTTTTACTCGTCATTGACTTGGACCATTATCAGCGTTCATTTTCTTATATCATTGTCATTGATTTCCTTCCCAATCGCCCCTATTATTTGTTAAGCAAAAATGGTATGGAAAAGACTAGTTGTGGAAATCCTATTTGAGGGTGACTATAATAATCTTTACTCGCTAAGGGATCAATGCCTAAAAGGCTTATACAACATGAGGGAGAGGTGAGTTCATCTATAGCTTGATATTGTTAAAAATTGTCCAAATTTCTAATTTGACTTGATTTAGGTTCTCTTGACTTAAAAGAAAATATATTCCTTATTAAACGAGTAACACTTTCCCACCACATATCTCAACCTAACTTGTACCAATAGTTTTAGTCGGTTTAGTATTACACTTCAAAGCGTTCAAACATAAATCCTAATAAAACTACGTGGGAGTAAAGTCTTTGCCATAAAGGGTCTGATTGAATATCGCTTATTGCTAAAAACTGAAAACACTATGGCAAAATAATTTTTAAATGTATAAATAATGCTGTGGAATCCAGTTTTAAAGTTGTTGTTAATGAAAAAAGTACTTGCGGGTCTCGTGAATAGTGCACGGGACCCACTAAAAAATGCTGGACGGAACTGAAAAATATTTCAGCTGTATCCAAACGTTCACTAAACCCCTCACCCTAGTTGGTCCTAATTGAATTTGATGCAACCCATAATTTGGTTAGATGTAGAAGTCATTTTATTTCACTTCACATCTTGCCTCACCGCATGGATTAGAACCCATTAATAGACAAATGCAGCCAAAATGTTACTTGAAATGATCGAATAATTGATTCTAAAAAAGAAAAAAGAAAATAATTGTAATTGGTTGGAAATATATATAGATGATTAGTTTACAAAATTGAGTTTAGGCAATAGTTTAACACTTAACTTTTATCAGCTTCCAAAAAAAAAAAAAAAAACACTTAACTTTTATCATTTTAAACTTTAAAGTAGTCCACTTTGGAAAAAGCAAAGAGGAATGTCCTTGTTTATGGAACTTTTTTGGCCGCCAATGACCAAACTGGTGGCATTTGAGGCTTTGAGCTATTATATGATGTCGCCTTTAACTGTATCCAAACGTTCACTAAACCCCTCACCCTAGTTGGTCCTAATTGAATTTGATGCAACCCATAATTTGGTTAGATGTAGAAGTCATTTTATTTCACTTCACATCTTGCCTCACCGCATGGATTAGAACCCATTAATAGACAAATGCAGCCAAAATGTTACTTGAAATGATCGAATAATTGATTCTAAAAAAGAAAAAAGAAAATAATTGTAATTGGTTGGAAATATATATAGATGATTAGTTTACAAAATTGAGTTTAGGCAATAGTTTAACACTTAACTTTTATCAGCTTCCAAAAAAAAAAAAAAAAACACTTAACTTTTATCATTTTAAACTTTAAAGTAGTCCACTTTGGAAAAAGCAAAGAGGAATGTCCTTGTTTATGGAACTTTTTTGGCCGCCAATGACCAAACTGGTGGCATTTGAGGCTTTGAGCTATTATATGATGTCGCCTTTAGAGCATTTGCAGCAGTGGTGGTATAAAGCAATAATGCTATATTTTAGCTCCACTTTCATTAAAATGGTGCTCCAGCAGTGGAGCTAAAGTAAAAAAATATAGATGATTCGCTACAGTGCACATCTAAAAATAGATGTGCACTGTAGCTCACATCTAAAAAAAAAAAATGTTATTTTATTTTGCGTTCACACTGGAATTAGAATTTTTTATTTATTTTTTCTTTCTTTCTCCTTCCCCATTTCAACCCGATGCTCCTCTCCTCCTTCGACATTTCTTTTTCTTTTTCCTCCTTCCTCCACTCGCCGCGGTATGCTCCTCTCCTCCTTCGCCATTTCTTTTTCTTTTTCCTCCTTCCTCCACTCGCCGCCGACCGCGCCGATCGCCTCAGACCCAAGCGCGGACCTAAGCCCCTGCCCAGCGGCGATCGCCTCAGACCCAAGCGCTGCCCAGCAGCGATCGCCTCAGACCCAAGCGCCTGCCCAGCGGCGATCGCCTCAGACCCAAGCGCCGCCCAGCAGCGATCGCCTCAGACCCAAGCGCCGACCCAGCGCCGATCGCCTCAAACCCACGCCGCCGATCGCCTCCGGCCTCGTGGATCGAAGTGGCTTCCCTCACCTCCACTCCACTGCTGGGTCGTGGTTGTGCTCCGGTGTGCGTTGGCTGTGGCTGATGGTAGAGTGGGTTTGTTTTGTGGTGCTGTGAGTTTTTTTTTTTTTTCTCTGCTGTAGACTGGTGGTGGTGGTGGTTGTTGTGGGTGTGGCTGATGGTAGAGTGGGTTTGTTTTGTGGTGCTGTGTTGGCGGTGGTTGTGCCGTGTTTTGTGGTGCTGTGGGGTTTTTTTTTTTTTTTTTTCTTGCTGTGGTGGTGGTGGTGGTGGTGTTAGTGCTAGTGGTGGTGGTGGTGGTGGCGGTGATGGTGGTGGTGCCGTGAGGGGCTGTGGGTTGAAGAGAGGGCAGTGAGGGAGAAGACAGAGAGAAGATGAATAGTGAAAAAAATAATAAATAGCTGATTGTGGATATATATTATTTTATTGTGGTGTTTATATTATTTTATTGT